>NW_016815482.1:0-1531 GCF_001698545.2 Rhinopithecus bieti
AAAGAATAATTAAAGTTTATAATCTACTATTGTGGAACTATTCAGAAGCCTTTTACTCTGCTTTTACAAATTGTTTTGTGTGAGAGAGAGTAAGAGAGAGAGAGATGAATTGAATTGTAATTGATCATTTAATTGTTTCATGATTTAACACTCAATCTTCTCCCCACCCAGGTTACAATCTGTAAAGTTTTTGCCAACAGTTTAGTTCAAGGGCATATGGAATAATAAAAAGTGGACTAGGATTCAAAAAAAAACTTTCATCAAAATAAGAATTTTTTACCTATAGAATGAACTATTGACAAATATTTGAAATAAGTGGTTACTCTGCAAATGTTTGTTTTCTGTTTGTTTTAACCTCGATTTGTAAATGATTTTTAGTCCTGAAAACTCCCAATTGACTCCAACTCTAATGTCCTGGGGGATCAATATGTGTATAGTTAATTGTGCACGGGGATTTTTGCTGAGATTAGCAACAGAGAGGGAAGGCCAAAGATCTAATTGGTTCTGGATCTAAAAGCTTCTATTTTACTCTTGAAGAACTAAGAGAAGAACTTTTTATTTTCTTTCAAAGGTTGCAGTGTCTCTCCCTAGTGAATAGATTTCAGATTTCAGAAATAGAGAAATTTAAGATCATTTTTAATTTGTTAAATTTGCAGACAGAATACAAGTCACCGCTGACAAGTCACAGAGAGCAAATGTGAGGACATATGACATTTAAACTTTAAAACAGGAGCAATAGCAAGAGTTGGAAGGGAATATAAGAAGCTAATTCTCTTGAAGATTAACTCATGACCTCAGGCTTAGGTCTGGATGAAAATTGGAATAGAAGCAGTATATGCAGATGATGTGGACCGGGATATGTAATAGCCATCTATATAAAATTCTAAAATAAAAACATAATTTTCAGGCAAAAAATATGCATAGGAATATATAAGAAAACCAGGAAGCAAATTTATTTTCAACAAAGGTATATAGCAGGAAAAATAGATGGGAACTAATTATATAGAGAGATATCTAAGAAACAAATTTTTTAGGATACTTAGGATGGGTCTTTCTTTTCTTTTTTTTCTTTTCCCTTCTGGACTAAATGAAGAAAAGCAAGGGAGTCTTTTGTGAAAAATATCCAGGAGAAAAAAGAAAGATGGAAGCTCGCATATGAACATCTGTTCTGCAAAGCCACTTAAAAATAACTGAGTATTAACGTGGAAGAAAATGTGCTCAGCATGAAACTAACCACAAGTAATATAGTAGCAGGGAGGCAGGAAGAGTGACATAAGGAACTGGCACCCTGTGGAGCATAACTTCTGACTGTCCGAATCCAAATCACCCCCTCAGCTAATGGGAGAGGAAGTGGGGGCAGGCATTATGCAGGCAAATTGCCCGTGTAGTGGCACAACTTGCAATTGAATCAAGATCTAAAGATGCAAAAGCCACGTTAAAACAAACGAGATTACAAATTAAAGCGTTGGGTTTTTTTTCCTTTACACTACAGATAAGTTTATAACATTGAGATGGATTTTCTTTTAAAAAA
>NW_016815483.1:0-1516 GCF_001698545.2 Rhinopithecus bieti
CTTGAGCCACCGCACCCGGCCTCTACCACTATTTTAAACATACATACTTTAAGGCCCAATAATTCCAACATTTACAAATCTATTCCACAGAAATACTAACAAAAGTGCACAAACATATATAAGAATGGTCACTGGGGCTGGGCGCGGTGGCTCAAGCCTGTAATCCCAGCACTTTGGGAGGCCGAGACGGGCGGATCACGAGGTCAGGAGATCGAGACCATCCTGGCTAACACAGTGAAACCCCGTCTCTACTAAAAAAATGCAAAAAACTAGCCGGGCGTGGTGGCGGCACCTGTAGTCCCAGCTACTCGGGAGGCTGAAGCAGGAGAATGGCGTGAACCCGGGAGGCGGAGCTTGCAGTGAGCTGAGATCCGGCCACTGCACTCCAGCCTGGGCGACAGAGCGAGACTCTGTCTCAAAAAAAAAAAAAAGGAAAGATCCCAAATGGTGTATAAGAAAAGTGGTTAAATAAACTATAGTACATCCATGCAATGGTATACTATGCAACCATTAAAGAAAGTAAGGAGTGTGTATATCTAATGGGATGGAAATAGGCTTATCTTACGTTGCTAAATTTTAGAAAGGTAAGTTGCAGGCCGGGCGTTGTGGCTCACGCCTGTAATCCCAGCACTTTGGGAGGCCGAGGGGGGCGGATCACGAGGTCAGGAGATCGAGACCATCCTGGCTAACACAGTGAAACCCCGTGTCTACTAAAAATACAAAAAATTAGCCGGGCGTAGTAGCAGGCGCCTGTAGTCCCAGCTACTCGGGAGGCTGAGGCAGGAAAATGGCCTGAAGCCAGGAGGCGGAGCTTGCAGTGAGCCGAGATTGTGCCACTGCACTCCAGCCTGGGTGACAGAGCGAGACTCCATCTCAAAAAAAAAAAAAAAAAGCAAGTTGCAGAACAGTGTATTGAATAATCCATTTTAAATATGTGTATGTGTCATTAAAAAAAAAAAGCGCCGGGCACAGTGGCTCACGCCTGTAATCCCAGCACTTTGAAAGGCCTGGCGGTGGTGGGGGGGGGGGTGGATCACCAGGTCAGGAGTTCAAGACTAGCCTAGCCAAGAGGGTGAGACTCCCTCTCTACTAAAAATACAAAAATTAACTGGGTGTGGGGGCAGGCGCCTGTGATTCCAGCCACTAGGGAGGCTGAGGCAGGAAAATTGCTTGAACCCTTGGAGAAGGAGGTTGCAGTGAGCCGAGATCTCACCACTGCACTCCAGCCGGGACAAAGAATAAGACTCCATCTCAAAAAAAAAAGATTGGAGGATTGCCCACCAAATCATTCAGATTGATAAACTCTGGGAAGTGGAAAAGGGACTTTATACTTTGCTATATTGTTGAGTAATATAACAAAGGCATATAATTTTTGTAATATTTATTAATTAATTTTTTTTTTGAGATGGAGTCTCACTCCGTCACCAGGTTGGAGTACAGTGGCGTGATCTCGGCTTATTGCAACCTCTGCCTCCCAGGTTCAAGATTCTCCTGCCTCAGCCTCCCAAGTAACTGG
>NW_016815484.1:0-11788 GCF_001698545.2 Rhinopithecus bieti
AAAAAAAAAAAAAGAAGAAGATCGTGTGTACCTTCTGGGACTATAAAAGGCTTTTGTGTGTATGTCATTTCTGGTATAAAGACAAGCATCTTCCTGAATGGAGGACTCTTCATTACTACAGAATTTTCATTCTGTGTGTGAGGCATGTCTTCTCTGGTTTGCATGCCTAGTTTAATATTTCATTTGATCTGCACAACTGAATTAAAATGTTGGCAAAAACTCTTATCTTGGTTTATTTTTATTTGGTTTGACTCCTTCCCCTTGCTTGTTTCTGAAAATCTTCCAAGAGCCAAAACAAACATTCTTGGCGGTGGGTGCAGGACAGCTAATTAAACACCACTAGAGTGGTTGCCATCAGCTAAAACAGTAGTCTAAACTCCCGATATTCCCTGAAAGGATTTATAGAGTATTCTTTGCTCTCAATACATTAATAAGAAATGGAATGATCTTTTCAAACATTAAGGCAGGCAAGGTTTTCTGGGACTCCCAGTCTGGTCTTAAGCCTCAAGAAATCCTCCCACCTCAGCCTCCCAAAGTGCTGGAATTACAGGCTTAAGTCACCATACCTGGCCCCATTTCTTAAGGTAATTTTGTTTGAAACTTCTCAGACTTATATCTAAGAAGTTCAGCTTTTGCTGTATTTCACTGTATGAGATGTGCAGAGCATACATCATGGCCTCTGTTATTTCTCTCCTTGAAAAGGTATATCTTTTTGCTTGGCTGGAGTGATAACTCTAACCTTCAACTGTTTCATCAACTCCTATAACTTTTTTTCTCTGGTTCCAGCTCTGCTGTTATGGCCTGACACTGATATGTTTGTCTTGAAGGTGTACAAAGGCAATGTTTTCCTACAGCATAACTTGATTCTCTAGTCTTGGCTGTTCTTGATGTGTCTGAATTGTTGCATGTAACCAGGAAACTCCCCATGCTTTTACTGAGAGCCAGCTATTTTTCTATTCAAGGTACTAGATTTTTTGTTTCTATTCCTTTATAATATAGTGTACGTTCAAGACTCTGGTCACATTCTTCCTGTGTCTACTTAAATTCAAATACCATTTTCATCAAGTTTAACTTCCAGGTTATGTAAACAGGCTTCCCCTAATGAGAAGCAATTTTCCTTTACTTTTCTGGTAACTGGGCTTTAAAAAGACAAAACAAAGATCTTAGTTTAGTTTAGCTTTTTGAGATGGGGTCTTGCTCTGTCGCACAGCCTGGTTTTGAATTCCTGGCCTTAAATGATCCTTCCATTTCAGCAAGACTTTACATTTTATCAAGATAATTCATGTATTCTCTTTACTGAGTTTTTATTAGCTGGAAAACTGAGCTTTTAAAGAGTTAGTTTTTTATATCCATGTAACTTTCTGTATTGCTTTTGAAGTCTTTTTATTATTATTTTACTGTGATTCTGTTTTAATCAAATGTTTTGAACCTTTTGACATTATTGGCCAATTTCCCCAGGATCCGAAGCCTGTGTTTTTGGCCTAAAATTAACATTGGGATTTCTAGTTGGGTCCCTGGGAAGCCTCAAAGAATATGTCTTTCATCTTATAGAGATAGTAAATGATTCGGCTTATTTGGCAATTTGCATAGGAGGCATTGTGAAATGACAAATGATACTAGACATTCTTTCAGTTGCATTATGGGTATAGTATCAGTATAAATGTTCCAAAAATTATATAAACATAAAAAGTTAATATGTTATTAGTCATAATTTTGATTATTGTGTTGAAACCTTTCTTAAGTTATATTTATATGGATATGTTATTAATATGAGTATTCTAAAGATTATTTAAAATTTGATCAGGTGCGGTGGCTCACACCTGTAATCCCAGCACTTTGGGAGGCTGAGATGGGCAGATCACTTGAGGACAGGAGTTCGAGACAAGCCTGGACAACACGGTAAGACCCTGTCTCCATTAAAAATATTAAAATTAGCCGGGTGTGGTGGCTGGTGCCTGTAATCCCAGCTACTTGGGAGGCTGAGACAGGAGAATTGCTTAAACCTGGGAGGCAAAAGTTACAGTGAGCCGAGATCGTGCCCTTGCATTCCAGCCTGGGTGATGAGAGTGAAATTCCATCTCAAAAAATAATAAAATAAAATAAAATGTATAGGCTGCAAGTGGTGGCTCACGCCTGTAATCCCAGCACTTTGGGAGGCCAAGGCAGGTAGATCACCTGAGGTTGGAAGTTTGAGACCAGCCTGGCCAACATGAAACTGCATCTCTACTAAAAATATAAAAATTAACCAAGCATGGTGGTGCATGCCTGTAATCCCAGCTACTCAGGAGGCTGAGGCAAGAGAATCACTTGAACCCAGGAGGAGGAGGTGGCAGCGAGCCAAGATCATTCCATTGCACTGCAGCCTGGGTGACAAGAATGAAACTCCGTTTCAAAAAAAAAATTTTTTTTTAAGTCTAATGGTCCTGATATGACACTGTCAGTCATGATACTGGGTTTTCTTTTCTTTTCTTTTTTTTTTTTTTGAGATGGAGCGTCACCCTGTCACCCAGGCCAGAGTGCGATGGCATGATCTCGGCTCACTGCAACCTCCACCTCCCAGGTTCAAGCAATTCTCCTGCCTCAGCCTCCCTGAGTAGCTGGGATTACAGGTGTGTGCCACCACACCCAGCTAATTTTTGTATTTTTAGTAGAGACAGGGTTTCACCATGTTGACCAAGCAGGTCTCGAACTCCTGACCTCAGGTGATCTGCCTGCTTTGGCCTCCCAAATTGCTGGGATCACAGGCATGAGCCACCACGCCCTGCCTAACAAGTACTCTTGAACACAGATTTCTGATAAGTTTAAGATCAATGAACTAAATAAAAATTTCCAGAACTCTAATAAAGAAACTGATGCATTTGGCCAAGAGTGGTGGCTCACGCTTGTAATCCCAGGACTTTGGGAGGCCAAGGCAAGCAGATTGCTGAAGCCCAGGAGCTCGAGACCAGCCTGGGTAACATGGCAAAACCTCATCTCTCCAAAAAACACAAAAAATTAGCTAGGCGTGATGGTGTGAGTCTCTAGTACCAGCTACTCAGAAGGCTGAGATGGGAGAATCACCTGAGCCTGGAAAGCTGAGGCTGCAGTGAGCCATGATCCCACCACTGCTCTCCAGCCTGGGCATTGGAGTGAAAACCTGTCTCAAAAAATAAAAGAAAAAAAGAAACTGATGGGCTTTATGAATCAAGCAAAAAGCAAAACAAGACATCAATTACATGAAAGTTAAGGAGTTAATAAATACAATGTTTTTATGGCTTTTATTTAAGACGCTGTTGGCTCTTAATGTTTTGTTTTCCAGATTTAAGGAATTTTCTCTCATAAGCGATCTATAGTTGACAGCAATTTCATAAAGTGTCCTTTTTGGACAAAGATGGAAGCATTTGCTTTTTCTCCCTACTTGATTCCTCCAAAAGTTGGAAACTATATGTGAGTATTCTTATTCTTAGTTTTACTTTATTATTATTATTATTATTATTATTATTATTATTATTATTTTGGAGATGGAATCTCCCTCTGTTATCTAGGCTAGAGCGCAGTGGCCCCATCTCAGCTCACTGTAACCTCTGTCTCCTGGGTTCAAGCGATTATCTTGACTCAACTTCCCAAGTAGCTGAGATTACAAGCACGCATCATCAGGCCCAGCTATTGTCTGTATTTTTAGTAGAGATGGGGTTTTACCACGTTCGTCAGGCTGGTCTTGAACTCATGACCTCAGATGATCCACCTGCCTCTGCCTCCCAAAGTGTGGAGATTACAGGCGTGAGCTACCACGCCCAGTCTATTTTCTTTCTTTTTTTTCTTTTTCTTTTTTTTTTGAGATAGAGTCTCAGTCAGTCTCTGGAGTGCAGTGGTGCAATCTTAGCTCACTGCAACCTCCACCTCCCAGGTTCAAGTGATTCTCCTGCCTCAGCCTACCAAGTAGCTGGGATTACATATATGTGCCACCACACCTGGCTAATTTTTGTATTTTTAATAGAGACAGGTTTCACCATGTAGGCCAGGCTGTCTCGAACTCCCAGCCACAGGCGATCTGCCTGCCTTGGCCTCCCAGAGTGCTGGGATTACAGGTGTGAGCCACTGCACCTGGCTGTATTCTTATTTTTATTTACATAAGTTCAATAAAAATCTGCTCTGTATATAAGGAGGATACAATTGGAACATTGGTTTTACTACGAAGGCTTTGACTGAAATGTCTTAAAAATGTACATGAAATGCCTAGCTTCAAGAATTCCCAGCCTTATAGTGAGCGAATAAAAACAGTCACTTCCCGGCAGGCCCAAGAACATTATAAGTAAAATCTAAAGTCTTCTTTGTTTGGCTTCCTAACCTTAAGAAATTTTAAATCTGAGATTCATGTGTGCTCAATATAGAGAGAAAATTTATGTTTCTAAAGAGAAACTACAATACATCTTTTGTTATATAGTAGCCCTGTGCCTTACTTCCAAGTTCTTGTTATCTACCTATAGACTGGAGTAGATCCTGAAGCCGCCTAATTTCTCCAATATTTGGCTGCAGCTTTCACCTTCAGAATGAAAGCTGCTCTGTTCCTAAAGTCCTATAAGCTAACATTAGATGAATTTTAAGGAACAAGCCTCGTGCTTGATGTGTGTGCCACACAAAAAGTTCACCAAACTGTCCAATGTCATGACCAAAGACATCGAAATTACAAACCCAGAGAAGTTAATGTTTTCACACTGTGAAGAGCTTTTCCCAAGATGTTAGAACAAGGCTCCATATCACAATGAGACTTTTATCCCCCTTAATGCTACCTTGTTTACTTCGCAGGATAATGGTGTAACTGACTTTGCCATCAATACCTTCTTACTGGTAACTTAACAGACTCTAACCTAGAAAAAATCATTTAGTATCCATTGATTAAATTTTTAAAAGGTCTGTGCTATTGCTAATACTACATTCTGTATCTAAGTAAATCCTCTGGCAAAATTGAGACCCATGTACACAAAATAAACAATTAGGCCACGTGGTTACAACAGCTCTCACCTAATTCTCTCTGGTCTTTTGATTTATTCAACTGTTTGTCTTAAAAATAATGATTTATAGGCCGGGCGCGGTGGCTCAAGCCTGTAATCCCAGCACTTTGGGAGGCCAAGATGGGCGGATCACGAGGTCAGGAGATCGAGACCATCCTGGCTAACATGGTGAAACCCCGTCTCTACTAAAATACAAAAAAAACTAGCCGGGCGAGGTGGCGGGCGCCTGTAGTCCCAGCTACTCGGGAGGCTGAGGCAGGAGAATGGCGTAAACCCGGGAGGCGGAGCTTGCAGTGAGCTGAGATCCGGCCAGTGCACTCCAGCCCGGGCGACAGAGCGAGACTCCATCTAAAAAAAAAAAAAAAAAAGAAAGAATAGTCCGGCGCAGTTTGGCTGGGCTGTGGGGGCTCGACACCCGAACTCCAAGCACTTTGAGGAGGCGGAGCAGATCTATCAACAAGGTCAAGAGATCGAGACCATCCTGCGCAACATGGCAAACCATGTCTAGAAAAATACCAAATATAGCCGGGCATCGGTGGCACAGCGTAATCCAGCTACTCAGGGAGGCTGAGGGCAGGGGGTGAGACTCACTTGAACCAGGAGTGGAGGTACAGGGTGAGCTGAGAGTCGAGCGTCAGCTGCGACCCAGGGGCTGGTGACAGAGGTGGAGAGCTCTCTCTCAAAAAAAAGAGGAAAAATAAAAAAGAGTGGTCCGTTCCCCCAACCAATGTTTTGTTATTTTTGAAATTTACAATAAATGTGTTACTATATCATCCTATTTTGTTCAAATACTGATCTTATTCATTTACATACAACTGTATTTGTCATTAACCATCCCCACTTTAATCCCCTGCCTCTCTCATACCCTTCCCAAGCCTCTGGCAACCCCCATTCACTCTTTATCAACCATGAGGATTTCGTTTTTAGCTTCCACATATGAGTGAGAATATGTGATATTGTCTTTCTGGGCCCGCCTATTTCACTTAACGATGATGTCTTCCAGTTCCATCAATGTTGTTGCAAATGACAAGCATTTTGTTCTTTTGTGGCCGAATATATTTTTTTTTTTTTTTTTTTTTTTTTGTTTTTTTGCTATGCATTCTGCTTTTTAAAAAGAAGAAGATTTTGTAGATGACTCTAGGGAGTTTCAGGGGTACATGGCACAACGTGCAGTTGTTACATATGTAAAGCCGGTATTGGTGTGCTGTACCCATTAACTCGTCATTCTAATTAGGTCATCTCCTTAAGCTATCCTCCACCTCTCCCCACTCCGCGCACCCCAGGGCCGCTGGTGTGGATGCTTCCCCTTCTGTGTCCACGTTCTCTCATTCGTTCAATTCCACCTATGAATGGAACATGCGGGTGTTTGGTTTTTGTCCTTGCAATGTTTGCTGAGAATGAGTGTTTCCAGCTCTCATCCATGTCCCTACAAAGGACATGAACTCATCCTGTTTTTATGCGCTGCATATTATTCTATGGTGTATATGTGCCAAATTTGCTTAATCCGAGCTTCATTGGATGGACATTTGGGTTGGTTCCAAGTCTTTTTATTGCGAATAGTGCCCGCAATAAACTATTTGTGCATGTGCTTAAACAGCGATGATTATAATCCTTGGGATATACCGCGCAGTAATGGATGGCTGGGCAAATGGTACTGTCTAGTTTAGATCCTGAGGGGGGGATTGCTACACTGTTTCCACAACTTGTTGAACTAGTTTACGTCCACAACAGTGTAAAAGTGTTCCTATTTATCTACATCCTCTCCAGCTGAATAGTATTCTACTGTGTATATATGCAACACATTTTCTTTATCCATTTGTATTAGTCAGGCTTCTCTGGAGGGACAGAACTAATAGGAGATATATAGATATATATAGATATATATAGGGGAGTTTATTAAGTATTAACTTACATGATCACAAGGTCTGACAATAGGCTGTCTGTAAGCTGAGGAGAAAGGAAAGCCAATCCAAGTCCCAAAACTGAAGAACTTGGAGTTGAATGTTCAAGGGCAGGAAGCATCCAGCATGGGAGAAAGATGTAGGCTGGGAGGCTAGGCCAGTCCCTCCTTTTTTTGTTTTTCTGCCTGGTTCATATTTGCTGGCAGCTGACGAGATTGTGCCCACCAGATTAAGGGTGAATCTGCTTTCCCTGGCCCACTGACTCAAATGTTAATCTGTTTTGGCAACACCCTCGCAGATACACCCAGGATCAATATTTTGTATCTTTCAATCTGAACAAGTTGACTCTCAGTATTAACCATCACAAGTCCACTCCTAGTCAACTTGAACCGATACACATCTCCTGAGATCATACATGGTCTTCAAATAAAGACAATAGTAAGGTCACAATTATGCCTAACACAATACAACTATCCTTCGTACAGCAGGAAGCATACCAATCCCCAAATACTGTTACATAAAGTTAACAATATTTAAATGCTGATATGAAGGCAATAAATCTTATGTCACAAGATAAAGGAAAAGGAAATAAAATAAAGATATTTTCTTAGTACAAGTTTATACATGCACAAACATGTTTTCAGCAAAAGAGAAGGAAATACTCAGGACAATTACAGTCCCCATTTCTGCAGCTGGTCACTTCGTTGTAACTGGTATTCATGACTACCTTATTCTACTAGCCATTCTGTATTCCCTCTGCTTTCAGCAAGCACCTCAGCAGGTTGTGGGTTTTTTCCTGGTGGAGTGACCCAAACCTTCATCCCTGAGGGGTCTGGGCCATTTGTAGTCCTGCCTGGATTGGGCTATTGTAGTTTCCCATTGACCTTAATCACAGAACATGGTAATATTAAGAGACGTCCTAATGGATCTCCTGTATTTCATGCATTCTCTTCCTTCCCTCCATTGTGAAGTAGTAGACTGATTTCATCTTGATAGTCCAGGTCAACCACAGCCAACACTAACTCTCTTCTTAGCCTGTTGACTTAAAGGTAGGAGGAACCCAAAGTGTCCAGGGGGCAATCTTAACTTCCAGTTTAATGGAATAATTGTTGTGTATCCTGGTTGCAGCATTCTTCCCTCTGGAACTAAGACCTCTAGGCCATCAGAACGTAATATCATGGGAAAAGAAAGCAAAAATTTTGCTAGTGGATCTCTAGGGGTGATGGTGAGTGGTGCCACTTCCACTCTAACCCCTTGATTCCTGGACCCGTGTATCCTAGCTATGGGAGAAACAGTACCATATATTGGATGCTGATTCAGAGCATGCATGGCTTTATGGAGAACATTGCCCCAGCCGTGCTAAGTGTTGTCACCTAGCTGGCATTGTAATTGTGACTTCAAAAGGCCATTCCACCGTTTCGTCAATCCAGCTGCTTCAGGATGATAGGGAACATGGTAAAAACAGTGAATCCCATGAGCATGAGCCCACTGCTGCACTTCTTTAGCTGTAAAGTGAGTGCCTTAGTCAGAGGCAATGTTGTGTGAAATACCATGACAGTGGATAAGGCATTCCACGAGTCCACAGATGATAGTCTTGGCAGAAGCATTGTGTGCAGAATAGGCAAACCCATATCCGGAGAAAGTGTCTATTCCAGTGAGGGCAAACCTCTGCCCTTTCCATGAGGAAAGAAGTCCAATATAATCAACCTGCCACCAGGTAGTTTGCTGATCACCCCAAGGAATGGTGCCATGTAGAGGGCTCAGTGTTGGTTTCTGCTGCTGGCAAACTGGGCACTCAGTAGTGGCCGTAGCCAGGTCAGCCTTGGTGAGTGGAAGTCCACGTTGCTGAGCCCAGGCGTGACCTCCATCCCTGCCACCATGGCCACTTTGTTCATGGGTCCATTGGGTGATGACAGGGGTGGCTGGGAAAAGAGGCTGAGTGGTGTCCACAGAACAGGTTACCCTGTCCACTTGATTATTAAAATTCTCCTCTGGCCGAGTGCACTGGTTCATGCCTGAAATCCCAGCACTTTGGGAGGCCGAGGCAGGTGGATCACCTAAGGTCAGGAGTTTAAGACCAGCCTGACCAACAAGGTAAAACCCCATCTCTACTGAAAACACAAAAATTAGCCAGGCATGGTGGCAGGCACCTGTAGTCCCAGCTACTCGGGACCCTGAGACAGGAGAACTGCTTGAACCCAGGAGGCAGAGGTTACAGTGAGCCGAGATTGTGCCACTGCACTCCAGCCTGGGCAACCGAACAAGACTCCGTCTCAAAAAAAAAGAAAAAAATTCTCTGCTGAGGTCACCTGTCGGTGAGTACTCACACAGGATACAAATATCTTCACAGTTTTTGCCCACTCAGAGAGGTCCATCCACATACCTCTTCCCCATATTTCTTTGTCATCAATTTTCCAATCATGCTTCTTCTAAGTCCCTGACCAGCCAAACCATTGGCTACAGCCCATAAGTCAGTATATAATCACACATCTGGCCATTTCTCCTTCCATGCAAAGTGCACAACCAGGTGCACTGCTTGAAGTGCTGCCCACTGGGAAGATATCCCTTCACCATTGTCCTTCAGGGATGTCCTACAAAGGGGCTGGAGTGCTGCAGCTGTCCACTTTCAGATGGTGCCTGCATATTGTTCAGAACCATCTGTGAGCCAGGCACTAGTCTTCTCCTCCTCTGTCAACTGATCATAGGGAACTCCCCATGACACCATTGGTGCAGGCTGGAAAGAGAAGGCAGGGTGGCAGGAGTGGAGGTCATGGGCATATGAGCCACTTCCTTGTGTAACTTACTTGTGCCTTAAGGACCTGCTTGAGCCCTATCACGTATATACCATTTCCATTTGATGATGGAATGCTGCTGGTTGCACGACCCCTTTTATAACTAGATGGGTCAGAAAGCATCCAGTTCATGATAGGCAGTTCAGGTCATAGGGTGAGTTGATGACCCATAGTCAAATGTTCAGTTTCCACCAAAACCCAGCAACAGGCCAAGAGCTGTCTCTCAAAAGAAGAGTAGTTATCTGAAGAAGATGGCAGGGCCTTGCTCCAAAATCCTAGAGTCCTCCACTGTTATTCACCTCTGGGGGCCTGCCGAAGGCTCCAAACAGCATCCCTATCTGACACTGACCCCTCAAGCACTATTGGATCTGCTGGGTCATATGGCCCAAGTGGCAGAGCAGCTTGCACAGCAGCCTGGACCTGCTGCAGAGTCTTCTCCTGTTCTGGATCCCACTCAAAACTGGCAGCCTTTCAGGTCACTCAATAAATGGGCCAGAGTAACACACCCAAATGAGTAATGTGTTGCCTCCAAAATCCAAATAGGCCCACTAGTCGTTGTGCCTCTTTCTTGGTTGTAGGAGGGGCCAAATGGAGCAACTTATCCTTAGAAGGAATATCTTGACAGGCCCCACACCACTGGACCCCTAGAAATACTGAGGTAGAAGGTCCCTGAATTTTTCTTGGATTTATTTCCCGTCCTCTGGCATGCAAATGTCTCACTAATAAGTCCAGTGTGTTTGCTGCTTCTTTCTCACTGGATCCAATCAGCATACTATCATCAATGTAATGGACTAGTGTGATATTTTGCAAAAGCAAAAAGCGATCAGTCTCTTTGAATCAAAGCTGGAGCATTGATATACCCCTGATGTAGGACAGTAAAGGTATACTGTGGCCTTGCCAACTAAAGGCAAATTGCTTCTGGTGGGCCTTATGGACAGGAATTAAGAAAAAGGCATTTGCCAAATCAATGGCTGCATACCAGGTACCAGGAGATGTGTTAATTTGCTCAAGCAATGAAACCACATCTGGTACAGCAGCTGCAACTGGAGTCACCACTTGGTTAAGCTTACGATAATTCATTGTCATTCTCCAAGATCCATCTGTCTTCTGCACAGGCCAAATGGGAGAGTGGAACAGGGATGTGGTGGAAATCACCATGCCTCCATCTTTCAAGTCCTTGATGGTGGCACTAATCTCCGCATTCCCTCCAGGGGAGAGATACTGTTTTTGATTTACTATTTCTCTAGGTAGAGGCAGCTCTAATGGCTTCCATTTGGCCTTCCCGCTTAATAGCCCTTACCTTACCAGTCAGGGAGCCAATGTGGGAGTTCTGCCAGCTGCTAAGTATATCTATGCCAATGATGCATTCTTGCACTGGGGAAATGACCACAGGATGTGTCCAGGGACAGCTGGACCCACTGTAAGTCAGACCTGAGCTAAAACTCCATTAATTACCTGACCTCCACAAGCCCCTACTTTAAATGGAAGACCACAATGATGTTTTGGGTCCCCTGGAATCAACGTCAGCACAGAGCCAGTGTCCAGTATTCCCCGAAATGTCTGATCATTTTCTTTCCCCGATGCAGTTACCCTAGTAAAAGGCCAGAGGTCTCTTTGGGGAAGGATGGGAGAAAGATTCCCTGCATAGATGACATGATTGTATATTTAGAAAACCCCATTGTCTCAGCCCAAAATCTCCTTAAGCTGATAAGCAACTTCAGCAAAGTCTTAGGTTACAAAATTAATGTGCAAAAATCACAAGCATTCTTATACACCAGTAACAGACAAACAGAGAGCCAAATCAGGAATGAACTTCCATTCACAATTGCTTCAAAGAGAATAAAATACCTAGGAATCCAACTTACAAGGGATGTAAAGGACCTCTTCAAGGAGAACTACAAACCACTGCTCAGTGAAATAAAAGAGGACACTAACAAATGGAAGAACATACCATGTTCATGGATAGGAAGAATCAATATCGTGAAAATGGCCATACTGCCCAAGGTTATTTATAGATTCAATGCCATCCCCATCAAGCTACCAATGAGTTTCTTCACAGAATTGGAAAAAACTGCTTTAAAGTTCATATGGAACCAAAAAAGCC
>NW_016815484.1:12864-65445 GCF_001698545.2 Rhinopithecus bieti
CATGTTCTCACTCATAGGTGGGAACTGAACAATGAGATCACTTGGACTCGGGAAGGGGAACATCACACACCGGGGCTTATCATGGGGAGGGGGGAGGGGGGAGGGATTACATTGGGAGTTATACCTGATGTAAATGACGAGTTGATGGGTGCTGACGAGTTGACGGGTGCAGCACACCAACATGGCACAAGTATACATATGTAACAAACCTGCACGTTATGCACATGTACCCTAGAACTTAAAGTATAATAATAATTTAAAAAAAAAGAAAGAAAAAAAAGAAGATTCCCTGCATAAATTGTTGGTAATGAGCTGGACGTGGTGACTCACATCTGTGATCCCAGCACTTCGGGAGGCAGAGGCAGGTGGATCACCTGATGTCAGGAGTTCAAAACCAGCCTAGCCAACATGGTGAAACCCCGCTTCTACTAAAAATACAAAAATTAGCCGGGCGTAGTGGCACACACCTGTAATCTCAGCTACTCGGGAGGCTGAGGCAGGAGAATCGCTTGAATCCAGGAGGCGGAGGTTGCAGTGAGCCGAGATTGCACCATTGCACTCCAGCCTGGGCGACAGAACAAGACTCTATAGCAAAAAAAAAAAAAAGAAAAAAAAAAGTTGGTAATGTAGTGGTGACCTTCCTCAAAGGGACCCGGCCTCCCCTTTATTCACGGAGCTCTGGGTTGTCAATTGGCTCAAGTCTGGAAATTGATTGAGAAGCCGTGATTCTCTGTTTTTATCATTCAAATCATTGTTTTGTCCATTCAACCTAGACATTTCCTGCTTGTATAAATTTAGTAGGAATGCAGTAGGCTTCCTATCAATTTAACTTGTAGGAACACCATGATTAATCAGCCAATGTCAGAGCTCTACACAAGTCAGACTATTCTGATTGCTGCTTTGCCTCTGCTGTCCATTATGGTATCTATGCCCACCTTGCCTTTGACAGTTGAGTGCCACCACTTGGCCCCTGCCACCTTGGAATTCAGTTATTTCCATTGTATTTATTTATTATTTTTATTTTTTATTTCTGAGATGGAGTCTTGGCCTGTGGCCCAGGCTGGAGTGCAGTGGCTCAAATCTCGGCTCACTACAACCTCCACCTCCTGGGTGCAAGCAATTCTCCTGTCTCAGCCTTCCCAGTAGATAGGATTACAGACACCTGCCACCACACCTGGCTAATTGTTGTTTTTTTAGTAGAGATGGGGTTTCACCATGTTGGCCAGGCTGATCTTGAACTCTTGACCTCAGGTGATCCACCCACCTCGGCCTCCCAAAATGCTAGGATTACAGGCATGAGCCAAAGTGCCTGGCCTATTTCCATTGTATTTAAATTTTGTAGTTGAGCAACTGTGGTTCCCACTGTTATATACAGAGAAGAGGAATGACAGGGTTCTTCAAAGATGCAGGTGCTGCCCTCCCAAATCTATTTAGCAAGGCATTGGTCAAGGCTATATCTTCTGGACCCTCCCAGCTGGGATGAGTAGGTCTAAAGTCACTAATCTACTCCACCATCCCAATCTCCCTAAGCCATTGGATCCCTTCCTCTACATTAAACCAAGGGAAATTGGGCATTTTAGCTCACTCACAGTGGACCATATTTTAATCCATATTTCTGCTAACCAAGCAAGTAAACAATTAGAATCTTTTTTAACTCCCCAAGCTGCCACATTAAAAGCAGAGTCCCTACTTAGTGGGTCAAATCAATAAATTCAGCCTGATCCAATTCTATGTTTCTTCCACAATTATCCCATACCCTTAGTACCCATTCCACTGCCTGTTCTCCTGGTTTCTGTTTCTGTAAATTAGAGAACTCAAACAGTTCCTTTAGACTGTAGTGCACCTCCTCATGGGTCACACTCTCAACCTCACCTCTAGGGGTCCACCAGGACTTTAGTCTAGTTATAGGTCTAGAAGCAAACAGAGGCGTTGGGGGTGGGTCCTGAGGAGAATCAACATTATCTTGCACGGCAGCTGCCTCGGGGAGGCCATCGCTATTGCCTCAGGCAGTGCAGGGTTTATCTCCTCAGACCAAGGTGGAAAGGCTGATGGCATCATGGGTTGGGGAGGGGATGCTGCTACTACTGGGGATGGGGAAGCTGTTCCTTCCGGCAAAAAACGTTCATCAGAGTTTACAAACTCAGTGTCCCCAGCTTCATCAGGGTCCTCCCACAAATCCACATTCCAAGTTTCAGGGTCCCATTCTTTTCCCATGAATGCCCTCACTTTAACAGTAGACACCTGGCAAATCTGTGCGTGTATCTTTTGTTGCAGGTCAGCCACTCACATGATAAGAGCTTGTATCTGTTTTTCCACAATTTCGGTTTTCTCTACAGGAGATACGACTCTCACTCAGGACAATCTTAGCAGATTTGAGGCTCAGTATCTGTTTCTGATGCCAGGAGACAGAATCCCTGAGTTCATCATTTTCTTTCACCACTTTGTCCACTGAACTTAGGAGCAACCAACCATCTTTATTATGTTCCTTGGTTCTCCACATATGGTCAAAGGTATTATGTATAGAGTGTCTCAACTCTTTGCCTCTCTCGAGTGGTGAATCAGGAGTGTCAAATGCATTTATTTTGTATAACTCTCTAAACAGTTCACACCAAGGACTATCAGTGTTCTCCACACTCTTAGAAGTACAGTCCTTAGCATTTTTGGGTCTAATCATATTAAGCAGCCAAATCCAGAAACCCCAAAAATGAAAAAACTCCATCCTTAATATGTAGTTCCTATAGAACCACTACTGATACCAAAATACATATTAGTCAGTGTTCTCTAGAGGGACAGAATTAATAGGATATATATATATATCCTATTAATATACACATATATACACACACACACACGAAGGGGAGTTTATTAAGTATTAACTCACGTGATTATAAGGAACCACAATAGGCTGTCTGCAAGCAGAGGAGCAAGGAGAGCCAGTCCAAGCCCCCACAACTGAAGAACTTGGAGTCCGATGTTTGTGGGCAGGAAGCACCCAGCACGGGAGAAAGATGTAGGCTGGGATACTAGGCTGATCTCTCCTTTTCACATTTTTCTGCCTGCTTTATATTTGCTGTCAGCTGATTATATTGGGCCCATCAGGTTAAGGGTGGATCTGCCTTCCTCAGCCCACTGACTCAAATGTTAATATCTTTTGACAACACCCTCATGGCCACACCCAGGATCAATACTTTGTATCCTTCGATCCAATCAAGTTAACACTGAGTATTAACCATTATACCATTCATCCAATGATGGAAAAGCAGTTGATTTCAATCTGATTTGGGGTATCTAATTATTAGGGTACTTGGTATAATAAATTTTTAAATGTATCAGGAAGCTAAAGAACGAGTCATGAATAAAAAAATATTCATTATACAATATGGATACCATAGCATATTTCACCCATTCTAAAATGTAATTCCCTTCTACTTCTCATCTTAACATCTCAAACTGGAATCAGTAGTATAACACTTGTCAGTAATTGCCTCCGCATGTGCACCAAAACTTGCAGAATGGCCATTGCCCACTTGGCAGAAATTTCCTGAGTCCATGACAGAATGCCCTTAAGAAATGCCTCATCACCAACATTCTTGATGGTCAGATGTTGATATTTGTTAAGGTCTTTAAAGAGTCTGGGATTTTACTCTCCTCGCAAGCTAACAAACTAACTGTTAAATTGTGTGGATCCAAGCATGGGGTGGATTCTGGCAGAAGATGTGAGACTCGAGGGTTTAGAGAAAAAAGTCGGCATTTCTCAAGTCAAAAGCAATAGATGGAGTGTTCAGGTGACGTTCATGAGGTTTCTCAAGCCTCCCAATTCCCACAGGGACAACACAGGTGGCCTAGATGGATAAATTGGGTTGTGTTACAGGATAAAAACGTTGAGCTGGGAGATTTATCATTTTTACAGTGAGTGGCAAATAGGCTGACTCACTGTTGGGACATTACCTCAGCAAACACTACCCTAAGGAATAGCTTAGGGAAGGAGTGGTCAGGGCCTTGCATTCTTGGCATACCCTGCAAGGGCATGGTGTACTCAAGGTCATTGCATAGTCTTTCCTATCAATATTGTGTTAGAAAACAGACATCAATATCTGAATTCGAAAATGGTTTAGAAGAATTGGTCTATCAATATAAAATTATTTTTAGTATACCTTAACTAATTTTAGTTTCTATTTTCTTTTTATGAATGTACAACAATAATATGATAAAATCTACCATAATAATCTAAATAACTCTTTCAATAAATGTAAAATAAAATTCTTTTTTTTTTTTTTTTTTTGAGATGGAGTCTCACTCTTTTGCCAGGCTGGAGTACAATGGCACAATCTTGGCTCACTGCAACCTCCGCCTCTCATGTTCAAGCGATTCTCCTGCCTCAGCCTCCTGAGTAGCTGGGACTACAGGCGCCCGCCACCACGCCCAGCTAATTTTTTGTATTTTTAGTAGAGACAGGGTTTCACCATGTTGGCCAGGATGGTCTCAATCTCTTGCCAAGATCATGCCACTGCACTCCAGCCTGGGAAACAAAGAGTGAAACTCAGTCTCAAAAAAAAAAAAAAAAAAGATTATGTTTAAGTGCTGTAGCATTTAAATATTAGACATTAAGTATTCATAATAATTCAATCAAATAGTGTTCATTTTTTATGTCTACATTTTAATAGTAAAATGTATATGCACAGAAGTATATATAAAATATGTATGTAAAGTTAATAAAATATGGACTAAACATCTATGAAAATACCACTGAGGTCAAGAAAGAGAAGATTGCTAGCTTTCTAGAAGCTCATCGTGCTCCTTGGAGGTAAGCATTAGACCTTTTCTTTTCTTTTTTTTTTTTTTGACACAATCTCACTCTGTCAGCAAAGATGAAATGCAGTGGTGTCATCATAGGTCATTGCAGCCTTGACCTCCCTGGCTCAAGTGATCCTCCCACCTTAGCCTCCCAAGTTGCTGGGACACCACCACGTGGCTAATTTTTTTTTTTTTTTTAATAAATATGAGGCCCAGGCTGTGTTGCCCAGGCTAGTCTCAAACTGGTAGGCTCAAGTGATCCTCCTGCTGTGACCTCCCAAATCGCTGGGATTACAGACATGAGCCACTATACCTGGCCTGTTAGACCAAATTTTATATCTTTGGTTTCTCTATGGTTTTTGCCAATTGTGTATATATATCTAAACAATACAGGGCAGGGTTATTATTATTATTTTTGCTCTGTTTGAAATGTGGGTAAATGGAGTCATAGTGCAGATACTCTTTTGTTACTTAATTATTTCACTTAACATATTGTTGCTTATTGTGCCATGGTTGTCCATTGCATGAATACACCACAGTTTGTTATTTATTCATCTAATTATGGAAATTTTTATTGTTTCCAGTTTTGGGCTAGTATCAGTGAAGCTGCTCTGAACGTTATTGTGCAAGCTTTTCTGTGGACATAGGTTTTTATTTCTCTTGAGTAACTATCTAGCAACAAATCACTAGGGATTTCTGAGTTACATGAATACATGGTTAACTTTAAAAGAAACTGCCAAACTGGTTTTTCCTTCTTTTTTTGTTTTTTTGTTTTTTGTTTTTTGTTTTTTTGAGATGAAGTTCCACTCTTGTTGCCCAAGCTGGAGTGCAATGGTGTAATCTCAGCTCACTGCAATTTCCACCTTCCTGGTTGAAGCAATTCTCCCGCCTCAGCCTCCCGAGTAGCTGGGATTACAGGTGTGAGCCACCGCATTGGACCTAATGTACTATTATTTTGTATTCAAATTAACAACATATGAGTTTCAGTTACTTCACATCCTTGCCACTGCTAGAAATGACCAATCTTTTTAATATGAGTAATTCTTGTGGATGTGTAGTGACACATCTTATTATAGTTTCAATTTGCCTTTCTCTACTGAGTAATGATGTTGAGCATTTTCTCCAGTGCTTATTGCCATCCGTGTATCTTCTTGGGCAAAGTAGCCAAATCTTTTGCCCATTTTTTGGAAGGGTAGGGGCTGTCTCTTTATTGAATTGTAAGATTATTATAAATATATTATGTATTATAATTATTTTTGAGACTGGTGAGAATCAATGTTAATAGACTCAGTGTTCCAACTCATAAGCACAGTATATATACATACACACACATATATGTGTGTGTGTGTGTGTGTGTGTGTATATATATTTTTTTTAGATGGAGTCTTGCTCTGTCTCTAGGCTGCAGTGCAGTGGCGTGATCTCAGCTCAGTACAATCTCCGCTTCCTGGGTTGAAGCGATTCCCCCGCCTCAGCCTCCTGAGTAGCTGGGACTACAGGCATGCACCACCACGCCCACCTAATTTTTTGTATTTTAGTAGAGACGGATTTTCACCATGTTGGTCAGGATGGTATCGATCTCCTGACCTCATGATCTGCCTGCCTTGGCCTCCCAAAGTGTTGGGATTACAGGCCTGAGCCACTGCGCCCAGCCCCACAGTATTATTTCTCATTTGGGGTTTATTTTTTTCCCACACTCTCTTGTACTTTTCAGTATGTAGGTCTTACACATGTGTTGTTGGAATCATTCATATTTTATGATTTTTTTTTTTTTTTTTTACATTTTATTGAGACAGAGTCTGTCACCCAGTGGTGTGATCATAGCTCACTACAGCCTTGACCTCCTGGGCTTAGGTAATCCTCCCACCTCAGCCTCCTGAGTAGCTGGGACTATAGGCATGTGCCACCACTCCCGGTGATTTTTTTTGAATTTTTTAGAGAGACAGGGTTTTACCTTGTTGCCCAGGCTGGTCTCAAACTCCTGGACTCAAGCTATCCACCCACCTTTACCTCACAAGGTGCTGGGATTACAGCCGTGAGCCACTGCACGTGGCTCATTGTTTATTTTTTTTTTTTTTTTTTTTTTGAGATGGAGTCTTGCTCGGTCGCCCAGGCTGGAGTGCAATGGTGTGATCTTGGTCCACTGCAACATCTGCCTCCCGGGTTCAAGTCATTCTCTGCCTCAGCCTCGCGAGTAGCTGGAATTACAGGCACCCGCCACCATGCCTGGCTAATGTTTTGTATTTTTAGTAGAGACAAGGTTTCACCACCTTGGTCAGGCTGGTCTTGAACTCCTGACCTCGTGATCCACCCTCCTTGGCATCCCAAAGCGCTGGGATTACAGGAGTAAGCCACCGCGCCCGGCTATGTTTTTTTTTTTTTTTTTTGAGACGGAGTCTCGCTCTGTCGCCCAGGCTGGAGTGCAGTGGCCGGATCTCAGCTCACTGTGTTATGCCCAGACCGTTTATTCCCCGAAGAAGACCACCAGAGTCCAGAGTTAAAGTTCGACTGGCCCCGGTTGCTACAGACGAGAGGGCCGTCGAGCTGCGCTTTGGTTTTTTATGCGCGGGGAGAGGGGTAACGGGGGTTGGGAGGAGTTTAGGTACAGCAATACAATTGGTTAACATTTTAAGTTTATAGCATTTAGCAGTTTCTATTTGGTTCCCGCCGTGTTCACAAACTAGCTGTTCTGTGGATCGGGACTTTTAGGGGTGAGTCTTTCTAAAGTTGATATTATGGTGGATTTTGAGTGAAAGATGATGAGAGGCCTATGGTGGGAGTGCTCAGGAAGTTGAGACATATGGAGGGGAGATTATGTGGATGTGTTTATACGGGGCTCAGGAGTTGATGAGAAGAGATTATATGGCAAGCACTGGGTATTAGACAGAAAAAGAACAAGACAGGGACCTTTACAATGCTTGTCTCATACAACGTCTGGAAATTATGTAACCATATCGTAGTCATGGGTAACTTTTAACTAGGCTCCAAGCGCCGGCCGGGCTTGTTGCCGTGGGATTTCTTTTGATCTCTTTCAAACTACCAAGCTCTGCCCCCCGGGTTCACACTGTTCTCCTGCCTCAGCCTCCCAAGTAGCTGGGACTACAGGCCTCCGCCAGCTCACCGGGCTAGTTTTTTTTTTGTATTTTTTAGTAGAGACAGGGTTTCACCGTGTTAGCCAGGATGGTCTCAATCTCCTGACCTCGTGATCTGCCCGTCTCGGCCTCCCAAAGTGCTGGGATTACAGGCTTGAGCCACCGCGCCTGGCCGATTTTTAAATGATACTTATTTTTATTTTTTTTTTGAGATGGA
Organism: Rhinopithecus bieti; assembly: GCF_001698545.2. Classification (NCBI taxonomy): domain Eukaryota; kingdom Metazoa; phylum Chordata; class Mammalia; order Primates; family Cercopithecidae; genus Rhinopithecus; species Rhinopithecus bieti. The sequence continues at coordinate 20,968 of NW_016815484.1, forward strand.
GTCTCCCTCTGTCGTCCAGGCTGGAGTGCAATGGCGCAATCTTGGCTCACTGCAACCTCTGCCTCCCGGGTTCAAGTGATTCTCCTGCCTCAGTCTCCCTAGTAGCTGGGATTACAGGCGCACGCCACCAAGTCCAGCTAATTTTTGTGTTTTTAGTAGAGATGGGGTTTCGCCATGTTGGCCAGGCTGTTCTCGAATTTCTGACCTCAGGTGATCCACCTGCCTCAGCCTCCCAAAGTGCTGGGATTACAGATGTGAGCCACCGTGCCCAGCCTTATGATACTTAATATTTATTTATTTATTTTGAGACAGGGTCTTACTCTTGCCCGGTCTGGAGTGCAGTGGCATGATCGTGGATCACTGCAATCTCTGCCTCCTGAGCTCAAGTGTTGATCCTCCCACCTCAGCCTTGCAGGTAGTTGGAACTACAGGTGCATGCCACCACATCCAGGTAACTTTTTAAAAATTTTGTAGAGATGGGGTCTCCTATATTGCCCAAGCTGGTCTCGCATTTCTGAGCTCAAACAATCCTTTCACCTTAGCCTCCCAAAGTGCTGGGGTTACAGGCATAAACAACTGTACGTGGCCTTCATGCTACTTTATTTTTTATGAATATATATATATGTATATACACACACATACATACACACACACACACACACACACACACACACACACACACACACATTTCTTGAGACAGAGTTTTGCTCCTGTTGCCCAGGCTGGAGTGCAATGGCCCGATCTCGGCTCACTGCAACCTCTGCCTCCCGGTTTCAAGTGATTCTCCTGCCTCAGCCTCTTGAGTAGTTGGGATTACAGGTGCGCCACCACGCCTGGCTAATTTTGTATTTTTAGTAGAGATGGGGTTTCACCCTGTTGGCCAGCCTGGTCTCCAACTCCTGACCTCAGGTGATCTACCCACCTCAGCCTACCAACATGCTGGGATTACAGGAGTGAGCCATCATGCCTGGCCCTTGATGCCACTTTAAATCATTATTTTATAAATTTTTATTAATTGTTGCTGGTATATAGAATTATAATTGATTTTTGTACATTGACCTTATATCCTGTGACATTGCTACACTTTGTCCTAGTAGTTCTGGTTACTGGTTCTAGTATTTTCTGTATATTCTATAGGATTTTCTACATAGACAATCATGTCTGTCAGTGAAGACACATTTACTGGCTGGGCGCAGTGGCTCATGTCTGTAATCCCAGCACTTTGAGAGGCCGAGGCAGCCAGATCATGACGTCAGGAGTTTGTGACCATCCTGGCTAACATGGTGAAACCCTGTCTCTACTCAAAATACAAAAAACCAGCTGGGCTTGGTGGCATGCGCCTGTAGTCCCAGCTACTCGGGAGGCTGAGGCAGGAGAATCGCTTGAACCCAGGAGGCAGAGGTTGCACAGAGCCAAGATCATGCCACTGCACTCCAGCCTGGGTGACAGAGCGATACTCCATCTCAAAAAAAGAAAAAAAAAAAAGACACATTTACTTAAGCTTTTCTAAACCGTATGTCTTACATTACCTTTCTTGTTTGCCATATTGTACTGGTCAGGACCTTCAATACCATATTGAATAGAAGTGGTGAACAGAGACATTTCTTTTTAGCATATTTGAAACATTTACTCTTTCACCATGAAGTGTGATTTTAGCTGAATGTGTTGCACAGGTGTCGTTTGTCAGGCTAAGTTCCCTTTTATTCCTAGGTTGCCGAGAGTTTATGATGTGTCTGTAGTGTTTTTGTCTATTCTGCTCTGGGTTCATTGAGTTTCCTGGATCTGTAAGCTTATAGTTTTCATCAAAGCACAGTAAGTGAATGGTATGCAACGTAGGTGGACTGAAGTGCCTACTACATCTGATGTGCATAGCTGAGATTGTATGTATGCCCAGCATCCAATCCTTTAGGAAAGCATTTCTTTCCCTTTTCATATGGTTTGCATGATGATCCCATACCACTATGCCCCAAGACTAGTCCATGACTCAAGCTGGACTCATTGATCAGAGCCCTTCCTAGGACTTTTCTGTTAACTGTATCTCCAGGTTACAGCTAACAGGATGTAACACTGCCCATACTCTCCCAGGAGTCATGGGTAGACAAATTGCAAGAGGAGAGTGACATGAAAAAAGAGGAACTGAGCTAGAGAAAGCCCTGAAAATTTTGAGGCTGGGGATGTAGTCAGGTGGAAGTTGCCTATATGTGGACATTTTAGTTTCGAGGGCCACTAATTTATTCTTTTGCTAAAACTAACATGAGACTTTTATTATATTTATTTTTGCTCAACTACAATGCAGTGCTTATAAGCCACACTAGGAATCTGTAATTTCTTGAGGAAAAAGGTAGGAGTATATTTCAAGTTACATTTTTTTTAAGACAGAGTCTCGCTCTGCCACCCAAGCTGGAGTGCAGTGGCACGATCTCGGCTCAGTGCAAACTCCACCTCCCAGGTTCAAGCGATTCTCCTGCCTCAGCCTCCCAAGTAGCTGGGATTACAGGTGCCCACCACCACGGCTGGCTAATTTTTGTGTTTTTTAGTAGAGACAGGTTTCATCATTTTGGTCAGGCTGGTCTCGAACTCCTGACCTAATGATTCACCCACCTTGGCCTCCCAAAGTGCTGGGATTACAGGCATGAGACACCATACCTGGCTACATTTTTAAAAGGAATATAGACAGGGCACTGTGGCTCATGCCTGTAATCCCAGCACTTTGGGAGGCCGAGGCAGGTGGATCACAAGGTCAGGAGATCGAGACCATCCTGGCTAACATGGTGAAACCCTGTCTCTACTGAAAATACAAAAAATTAGCTGGGTGTGGTGGCAGGTGCCTGTAATCCCAGTTACTTGGGAGACTGAGGCAGGAGAATGGTGTGAACCAGGAGGCAGAGCTTGCAGTGAGCTGAGATCATGCCATTGCACTCCAGCCTGGGCGACAGGGCGAGATTCCATCTCAAAAAATAAAAATAAAAAATAAAAAATAAAAAAATAAAAGGAATATAAAACTACTTCTTGACCACCGTTCACCAGTATTCACAATAAACAATATACAACTGGAATAACACTCTGACTACTACAAACTTATTTTTCCTGGCTTCTGGTGAACCAATAAAACGAATATTGAAAAGACTGTAAGGAATGAGCAGGGATAAGGAAAAAACATCCAGATCAATAGTTTAAGATAAAAGCCTTGTTCTTCCAGGTCCTAAACTACAACCATCTCTAACCATCCGATTAGGTTTCCATGAACCGAGTCTCAGATATTCCATGAATCATGACCACTGAATCAACATAGCACAGGGATTTCAACTTTTTGTAAAGAAAAGGTTCACGAGATGAATCTTTACATGTCCGTTTTAGTCTTGTTTAAAACACACCAGGCTTTGTCTAGTTTCCTCTTCTGGGTGGGGAGGTTGTTGGCAGTGATACAGTTTTTCCTTTCAGGAATTCTGTAAACAAACCGTTATGTTTATGACTACATGTATAGATATAGATTCTGATTAGGTGCTGTATTAGTCCATACTCACACTGCAATAGAGACATACCCGAGATGGGGCAATTTACAAAAGAAAGAGGTTTAATGGACTTGCAGTTCCAAGTGGCTGGGGAGGCCTCACAATCATGGTGGATGGCAAGGAGGAGCAAGTCACATCATACAAGGATGGCAGAAGGCAAAGAGAGAGCTTGTGCAGCGGAGCTCTTCTTTATAAAACCATCACATCTCATGAGACTTATCTACTATCACAAGAACAGCACAGGAAAGACTTGCCCCTATGATTCAATTACCTCACACTGGGGCCCTTCCACAACACATGGGAATTCAAGATGAGATTTGGGTGGGGACACAGCCAAACCATATCATTCCACCTCTGGCTCCTTCCAAATCTTATGTCCTCACATTTCAAAACCAATCATGCCTTCCCAACAGTACCCCAAAGTCTTGACTCATTTCAGCATTAACTCAGAAGTCCACAGTCCAAAGTCTTGCCTGAGACAAGGTAAGTCCCTTCCACCTATGAGCCTGTAAAATCAAAAGCAAGTTAGTTACTTCCTAGATACAATGGGGGTACAAGCATTGGGTAAATACAGATCCCAAATGGGAGAAATTGGCCAAAACAAAGGGACTACAGGCCCCATCCAAGTCAAAATCAAGCAGGGCAGTCAAATTTTTTTTTTTTTGAGACAGAGTCTCACTCTGCCTAGAATGCAGTGGGTGATCTTGGCTCACTGCAACTTCCACCTGCCAGGTTCAAGTGATTCTACTGCCTCAACCTCCCAAGCAGCTGGGATTAGAGGCACCCGCCACCACGCCCAGCTAATTTTTTGTATTTTTAGTAGAGAAAGGGTTTCACCATGCTGGCCACGGTGGTCTCAAACTCCTGACCTCAAGTGATCCACCCACCTCTGCCTCCCAAAGTGCTGGGATTACAGGCATGAGCCACCACGCCTAGCCAGGCAGTCAAATCTTAAAGCTCCAAAATTATCTCCTTTGGCTTCATGTCTCACATCCAGGTAACACTGATGCAAGAGGTGAGTTCCCATGGTCTTGAACAGCTTCACCTGTGGCTCTGCAAGGTACAGGTTCCCTCCTGGCTGCCTTCATGGGCTGGCATTGAGTGTCTGTGGCTTTACCAGGTACACAGTGCAAGCAGTCAGTGGATCTACCATTCTGAGGTCTGGAGGACAGTGGTCCTCTTCTCACAACTCCACTAGGCAGTGCTCCAGTAGGGACTTTATGTGGGGGCTGCGACTCCACATTTCCCTTCTGCACTGTACCCAGAAGAGGTTCTCCATGAGGGCCCCGCCCCTGCAGCAAACTTCTGCCTGGGCATCCAGGCATTTCCATACAACTTCTGAAATCTAGGTAAAGGTTTCCAAACCTCAATTCTTGACTTCTGTGTACCTGCAGGCTCAACAGCATGTGGAAGCTACCAAAGCTTGGGGCTTGTACCCTCTGAAGCCACAGCCCAAGTTGTACTTTGGCCCCTCTTCACCATGAGTGGAGTGGCCGGGACTCAGGGCACCAAGTCCCTAGACTGCATACAGCATGGGAACCCTGGGCTGGGCCCATGAAACAATTTTTTTCCTTCTAGGCCTCTGGACCTGTGATGGGAGGGGCTGCCATGAAGCCCTCTGATATGCCCTGGAGACATGTGATTAACATTCATCTCCTTGTTACTTATCCAAATTTCTGCAGCCAGCTTGAATTTCTCCTCAGAAAATGTGGGAAAGTTAGGAGCTATTTAGAGACGTGTTGAATGGCTTTGCCCAAAATAATGACAGCAATCTGGACAATAAGGTCCAGACTGACCTAGTCTCAGATGTAAATGAGCAACTTTTTGGGAACTGGAGCAAAGATGACAAAGATGACTCTTGTTATGTTTTAGTGAGGAGACTGGTGGCATTTTGCCCCTGCCCTTGAAATTTGTGGAACCTTGAACTTGAGAGAGATGATTTAGGGTATCTGTCTTCTTCTGGGCCCTCCAAACTGTTCCAAACTCTGCCTGTTACCCAGTTCCAAAGGTGCTTCCACATTTTCAGATATCTTTTCAGCAATGCCCCACTGTACTGGTACTAACTTACTATATTAGTCCATTTTCATGCTGCTGATAGACATACCCTGGCTCACGCCTGTAATCCCAGCACTTTGGGAGGCCGAGGCAGATGGATCACAAGGTCCGGAGTTTGAGACCAGCCTGGCTAACATGGTGAAACCCCCTCCCGTCTCTACTAAAGATACAAAAATTAGCTGGGTGTGCTAGTGGGTGCCTGTAGTGCCAACTACTCAGGAGGCTGAGGCAGGATAATTGCTTGAACCCGGGAGGCAGAGGGTGCAGTGAGCTGAGACCATGCTCTGGGGGACAGAGCATCTCAAAAAAAAATTTTTTTTTTAATAAAAAAGAATACCCAAGACAGGGTAATTTATACAAGAAAAAGGTTTAATGGACTTATACAGTTACATGTGGCTGGGGAGGCCTCTTAATCATGGTGGAAGGCAAGGAGGAACAAGTCACGCCTTACATGGATGGCAGCAAAGAAGGAGTTTGTGCAGGGGAACTCCTCTTTATAAAACCATTGGATCTCAGGAGATTTATTTACTATCATGAGAACAGCACAGGAAAGACTTGCCCCCATGATTCAATTACCTCCCACTGGGTCCCTCCCACAACACATGGGAATTCAAGATGAGATTTGGGTGGGGACACAGCCAAACCATATCAGGTGCTTTTAAAATATCCAATTCGGCTGGGCATGGTGGCTCATGCCTGTAATCAAAGCACTTTGGGAGGCTGAGGTGGGAGGATCACCTGAGGTCAACAGTTTAAGACCAGCCTGGTCAACATGGTGAAACCCCATCTCTACTAAAAATACAAAAATTAGCCAGGTGTGGTGGCACATGCCTGTAGTCCCCGCTACTCAGGAGGCTGAGGCAGGAGAATCACTTGAACCTAGGAGGTGGAGATTACAGTGAGCCAGGATCATGCCACTGCACTCCAGCCTGGGTGAAAAGAGCGAGACTCCATCACAAAATAAAAAAAATAAAAAAAAATCTGATTTAAATTATGCAATTAATTAAAAGAATCATCTATTTAATGTCATGACTTCAGGAAAATTTTCAATTTAACATGAAGTGATTTATTTCTTAGAATCCTCTGAATGATGGCATCTCAGAAATATGGGCTTACTCATGATTTTTTGTTTTGGTGAATGGTTAAAAACAACAAAAGAAGGCCGGGTGCGGTGGCTAATGCCTGTAATCCCAGCACTTTGGGAGGCCGAGGCAGGCGGATCACCTGAGGTCAGGAGTTCAAGACCAGCTTGGCTAACATGGTGAAACCCCATCTCTACTAAAAATACAAAAATTAGCCAGGTGTTGTGGTGGGCGCCTGTAATCCCAGCTAGAGAGCTGAGGCAGAGGTTGCAGTGAGCCGAGATCGCACCACTGCACTCCAGCCTAGGGGACAAGAGCAAGATTTTGTCTCAAAAAAACAAAAAACAAACAAACAAAAAAAACAAAAGAAAAATGTTTATATATCCATCTTATGTATACACACACACACACACACACACACAACCACAATGGTCCTTAAGTATATAACAAGTTCTAATTGAGTAATGACTATGGAAATTTCCCCCGAAATTTAGAAAAGCTGTTCTCTAATGCCGAGGAAATAATATACCATTGTACCAAATATTCTTTCCTGGTAAGGGAAGCAACCACAGAAAGCTTTCGTTTGTTGAAGGCAACCAGTGCTATTGATGCAAACAAAACAAAATCCCAATGACTCTCCTCAAACTACTTTTATTTATTTTTATTTATTTTTGTTCGAGTCAGGGTCTTAATCTGTTGCCCAGACTGGAGTGCAGTGGCATGATCTCAGCTCACAGTAACCACTGCCTCTCGGGTTCAAGCTATTCTCTTGCGCCAGCCTCCCAAGTAACTGGATTATAGGCATGTGCTACCATGCCCAGCTAAAATTTTTTTTTTTCCTTCCCAAGATGGAGTCTCTGTGTCACCGGGCTGGAGTGCAGTGGCATCATCTCGGCTCACTGTAAATTCCGCTTCCTTTGTTCAAGCGATTCTCTTGCCTCAGCCTTCTGAGTAGCTAGGATTACAGGCACCTGCCCCCACACCTGGCTAATTTTATATTTTTCAGTAGAGACAAGGTTTCACTATGTTGGCCAGGCTGGTCTTGAACTCCTGATCTCAGGTGATCTGCCCACCTCAGTCTTCCAAAGTGCTGGGATTATAGGCATGAGCCACTGTGCCTGGCCTAATTTTTGTATTGTTTAGTAGAGACGGGGTTTCACCATGTTGATGAGGCAGGTCATTAACCCAAACTACTTTCTTTCTTTCTTTTTTTTTGAGACCAAGTTTCACTCTTGTTGCCCAGGTTGGAGTGCAATGGCACAATCTCGCCTCACTGCAACTTCCGCCTCCTGGGTTCAAGCAATTCTCCTGCCTCAGCCTCCCAAGTAGCTGGGATTACAGGCATGCGCCACCATACCTGGCTAATTTTGTATTTTTAGTAGAGACGGGGTTTCTCCATGTTGGTCAGACTGGTCTTGAACTCCCCACCTCAGGTGATCCACCTTGGCCTCCCGAAGTGCTAGGATTACAGACGTGAGCCACCGTGCCCAGCCATAACCTGAACTACTTTCAAAATGAACATATCAAACTTGATTTTTATTAGAATGCAGTTATTTCTTCACATTAGTAAAGCAAAAAGCAAGAGCCCAGTTTTATATACATTTCATATTTTCTTCTTTTGCTAACACCAAGTCTGCTTTATCTGAATTTTCCATTTCATGAGTATCAATTCTCCACTACTGTCTGCACAGCCAATTAATTTTTTTCAGAATCAGGTCTCTTGGTTTGTCTGCAGCATCTCTTTCCTTCTTTGATTTTACGTCATCCAATTGTCAGGTAAATATTTTCTTCTTGTACCATCTTTTTAACAGCTTTTTTGAGAATTAAATGTTTCAAGTAACTCTGGACAAGCTAGTTTCTTCAGGTTCCCAAGTACTTTCAGCGTCTACAAATCCCTTCCACATCAGGAAATGCTCTACCTTGCCATTCACTGCACATTGACCCAGTACTTTTTCCACTACAAATTCTTCAGGCTCTGCCTCAACTTTTTTTTTGGAGATGGAGTTTCACTCATGTTGCCCAGGCTGGAGTGCAGTGGCGCCATCTCAGCTCACCACAACCTCCATCTCCCAAGTTCAAGCGATTCTCCTGCCTCAGCCTCCTGAGTAGCTGGGATTACAGGCATGTGCCACCACACCCAGCTCATGTTTATATTTTTAGTAGATACAGGGTTTCTCCATGTTGATCAGACTGGTCTTGAATTCCCAACCTCAGGTGATCTGCCCGCCTCGGCCTCCCAAAGTGCTGGATTACAGGCATGAGCCACCGTGCCCAGCCCCAACTTTTTTATTCTATTGTTTCCTTTCCATTTTTCTGCTCACCGCCTCACACTGCTCTGGGTTGAAGGTCTGCAGTGTCTCCAGCTGTGCATGCCTCAAGCTCAAGCTTCGTCTCAAGGGCTAAATTTAGATTTTAAAAAGATCACTCTGTCCTTGGTGTGGAAACAGAGATGAAGGAGGGGTCAAAGTAGAGGCAGGAAGACCACTTTGACCTGTTTTAAGCATCCAAGTCAAACAGGGTAACTTTAATCAACCCTGAAAGCCTAAAAGTAATGAGACAATTGGGCAGATACAGGGGATATCAATAGACTTGCTTAAAAACTGGTTTTGAAGGGAAGAAAATTGAATGATTTTCGTATTTTTTATTTGAGACGATAATAAAGAGGCAGAAAACAAGGAAGAACAAGAGTGGGCAGAGGGCAGAGACAGAGGGATGAGTTCGGGTTTGGTTGTTTTGACAGAGGTGCTTTAGTGGGTCATTTCAAATGTGGGTTGAAAATATATATGGGGATCCCAGATCCCACATGGTAAATTGATTTTGTTTTGTTTTTGAGACCAAGTCTTGCTCTGTCACCCAGGCTGGAGTGCAGATCTCAGCCTGGTGTGGGATCTCAGCTCACTGCACCTTCGTCTCCCAAGGTTCAAGTGATTCTCATGCCTCAGTCTCCCAAGTAGCTGGGACTACAGGCGCCCACCACCACGCCCAGCTAACTTGGTAGAGACAGGGTTTCACCATGTTGGTCAGGCTGGTCTCAAACTCCTGACCTCAGGTGATCTACCTGCCTCGGCCTCCCAAAGTTCTGGGATTACAGGTGTAAGCCACTGCACCCGGCCCTTGATTTATTTTTAAAAGTTTTATTATTTGGCTTCAATCTCATTTATATATGAGGAAAATGAAGCTCAGAAGAGTTTCAATTATTTAATGGAGGACTTAAAATCCTAGAAAAAAGGGTTTTATTATTAAGAGAATTTAAATGAAGACATTAATAGAAAATGAAAAGAAATTATGAACCCTTTCAAAACCTTTCAATTCAATGTTCTAGTTCTTCATTTCCTTGATACAACTCTGTACCATGGTCATAATTTTTCTGTCTCATGAATAGGAGGAAAAATGATAGGAGTGGAGACTATCCTGAGGAATACTTTTGAGATTAGTGGATAGGTGTTCAATGAATAAGTCAGGTACGCCTAAAAAAACACTGAACCTATATGTGCATCACAGTCAGTATCTAATACTGTGAACAGTTAGTCAAAACAGCTGTCTTTCCCAACCATTTTGCCATACTACAATGATCTACTTAAAATACAAATTTCAAAACTTCAATGATTCTTCACTGCCCACAATTTTTTAACGCACTGCTTCATAGACTTGTGCTACCAATTATACATTGCCTATATATAACAGTCACTGTAAAGAAATAATGAACAGGCATGGTGGCTCATGCCTGTAACCCCAGCACTCTGGGAGACTGAGGCAGGGGAATCGCTTAAGGCCAGGAGTTTTGAGAGCAGCCTGGGCAACAGAGTGAGACTTTTGGCTAAAAAAAAAAAAAAGGTGGGGCGTGGGGAGGGGCCTGGGTGTGGTGGCTCACGCCTGTAATCCCAACACTTTGGGAGGCCAAGGTGGGTGGATCACCTGAGGTTGGGAGTTTGATGGTTCTGAATGTGAAAGTTTTAGAAACACTGTTCCAGAGGGTAAAAATGAGGGGACCTAATTTCTTCTCTTTTAGGAATCTTACCCACCAAAAGGTATTGCAAGTATCTGTTGTGGGGCTGGAATTCCTAAAACCTCTCAAAGCATGCTGTGTGAATACAAGGACAGTGTTTAGATTTCTGACTCTAACAGACCATTTAGCCATGGAAGCCTACAGCCCTTTTAAAACATGTACTTTCAATGTTGTGAGCAGAGTATATTTAACATATTGCTAGTATGTTAATGTGCTTAAAACAAAAATGAAGTTCTTATCTCTAGCAGAACCAGAGTCACACCTAAATTACAGCATTCAGACAAGGCCTTCATTTTAAGTAGACATAACAGAATTTAAAATTTATAAAATTAATGTATCACGTGCATTCACTTTACATACTCAAAAAAAGCTATACTTAAGAAATTAAAAAGTTGAGGCCGGGCGCAGTGGCTCAAGCCTGTAATCCCAGCACTTTGGGAGGCCGAGATGGGCAGATCATGAGGTCAAGAGATCGAGATCATCCTGGCTAACACGGTGAAACCCCGTCTCTACTAAAAAATACAAAAAACTACCTGGGCAAGGTGGCGGGTGCCTGTAGTCCCAGCTACTCGGGAGGCTGAGGCAGGAGAATGGAGTAAACCCGGGAGGCGGAGCTTGCAGTGAGCTGAGATCCGGCCACTGCACTCCAGCCTGGGCAACAGAGCGAGACTCTGTCTCAAAAAAAAAAAGAAATTAAAAAGTTGAAAAATAAGAGGTAGTAGTACCGAGTGATATTCTGGCATTCTATTAAATATTCTACACTAGAAGATTATAGGGAAAAGGGAGCTGAATTCTACGAGAACAAATGTAGAGAAGGCAACCCTATGGTCTTGGGAAAAGACAAAAATGGAAGGAAAAATATATTCAAAATGTATCCTAAAAATTGTTAGACATGCACCGCTTACAATAAACAGGAGGTAATTATTTGTGGTAGCATAAAACAAGAAGGGAATAGGCCAGGTGCGGTGGCTTACGCCTGTAATCCCAACACTTTGGGAGGTTGAGGTGGGCGGATCACTTGAGGTCAGGAGTTCAAGACCAGCCTGGCCAACATGGTGAAACCCATCCCTACTAAAAATACAAAAACTAGCTGGGTGTGGTGGTGCATGCCTGCAATCCCAGCTACTCGGGAGGCTGAGGCAGGCGAATTGCTTCGAACCTGGGAGGCAGAGGTTGCAGTGAGCCAGGATTGCGCCACTGCACTCCAGGCTGGGCTACAGGGTGAGATTCTGTCTCCCCCAAAAAAATGGAATAGAGTGTTTTGTTAGCTCTGGTCACTCCCACTCTTCTCTCTTGTTGCTATTACTTTGAAGCACTTGGTTTAGTTATTCTATTTTGTTAAAGAATAATTAAAAAGTACATTACTAACAGTTTTGCTTTATATAGTGTGCCTTGGGCAAAACTCGTGTGAGTGGTTATTCACAGAGAATGGGGAAGGAGGAGCCACATAGGGAGTTCAATCCATAAACTATGGAAGGCAGCAGTATCCTTTACTGCAGTGGCTTTCAAATTTGACGTGCACCAAAATCTCCTGGAGAACTTGTTAAAACACAGAAAGCGGGGCCTCATCCTCCACATTTTTGATTCAGTTGGTCTGGGTTGGGGCTCGAGCTTTTGCATTTCTAACAAATTCCTAGGTGATGCTGATGCTTCCGGTTTGGAGCACATACTTTGAGAAGCACTACTCGAATGGAATCAGTAGTCACAAGGCCAAGGAGCCAAGTAGACACTAAGGGAAAATAGTACCTCCCTGTGTAGCTTTTCATGACACAACATTAGTTACAAGTTTTATCACCTGCTCAACCAACCAGGTATATATATCAATCCTCAAGGGCTTTAACTGACAAAACTAGTTGTCGGAGGACAGTTCTTTCAAGGGTGAACCCAACACCTAAAAAAAGTTTTGAAAAAGTCAGTTATTCGCCTATTTAAAGACAGTTTTAGAATCCACTATTATGGGAATGGATCTGCTTAGCCTATTTGGAGGTTTTTTATTTTTTGAGACAGAGTCTTGCACTGTTGCCTGGGCTGGAGTACAATAGCAAGATTTTGGCTCAGTGCAACCTCCACCTCCTGGGTTCAAGTGATTCGCCTGCCTCAGCCTCCCGAGTAGCTGGGATTACAGGTGCCTGCCACCACGCCTGGCTAATTTTTTTGCATTTTTAGTAGAGATGGGGTTTCACCATGTTGGCCAGGCTGGTCTCAAACTCTTGACCTCGTGATTCACCCACTTCAGCCTCCCAAAGTGCTGGGATTACAGGCGTAAGTCACCGTGCCTGGCCGCCTAGTGGAGTTTTAGTGCCAATATCCTTGGACTAACTTGAAAATGAATAATATAAATTCAAAATTTCTGCCTGCAGTACAATTCAAAATAACAGCATCTAAATTTTTTTAATCCTTACGTTAAAATAATAAAGAATCTCATTTCAGTTGTTTTTTCACCCAATTACTAAAAAACAAAACAGTCATAAAAAAGAATTCATTTAGAAAAGGTACTATTTGTAGATGTTAGCCACTTATTAAAAACATATTTCCATTAAGATTGTTCTTACATTCTTAGATTTAGAACACCTGATATCTGGACCCAGCTGAGTTTTTATTTTACAGATCACAAAATGGATGAAAGTATATCACAGTAATTAATGAAGCCGTTCTAATTTAGCTTGAAGAGATTTAAAATTCCCAGTGATGGCTTGTACTGCTACTGACGAGCTCATAGACTGGAGCTCAACAAGGTAACCACAAACAGCATCCAGGCAGAGATTTGTAAATCTTCTCCTATAAAGAAAAAGACACATGATTAATTATACATTTACAAACATTTCCTCCTAAAGGACTTCTTCCCCACCAACTTCTGGCAACTTTAATTCTCACAGAAGAGGAAAAACCATGTGATTAAGTAAATAAGAAATAAAGTAAAAAAGAAAACTTAGGGGGTAGGTGGGTTCCATTTGAAGATTTTCACAATGAGAAGAAAGCAGTAAGAGATGATTCCTGCTAATACTTTTTCAAAAGAATATCCCTTAAATGGCCAATAATACTGCAAAGATGTAATTGAAATGTTTTGGTCCTAGGTCACTAATCTAAAGCAGAAGAAATGAATAAATTATTTATGTTCAGCTGTAGAAAGAATTTAGGACAAGGATTGAAAATAGAAAAAACTCCTATTTTTCATACATGGTGATCAATATCATTCAAACAGTTACTGCTAATATACACAAGAGTTTAAATTCCCTGTACTTCTTTACAATTCCCATATCTTACCATCTTCTCTTCAAATTTTTTACCCAGGTATTTATTAGAAGCATTTAAAAGCTTTTGCTAGTCCAATATTTAATTCATAGGTACCTTTCACAATTTAAAACTTGGCTGGGATTCTCAACATATCTTGTCAATAATACATGTATACAATCCAAAAGGTGCAGTGGCTTCTTCATTCTGTTCCAGAATGGATCCTATGAAGAAATATACATAATGAAATGTGAGGCAAGTTGTGTCAACTGATTCTTTAAATCATTTATACTAAAGTAGACATCAGGGTCCATGCAAAACTTATTGCTATTAAAAAGCATTTAATATTACATGGCTACTAAATTATATATCTGATTACAGTTAATATTTCAAACAACATTAAAAACTTATTAACAACACTATGATATTACTTAGGACGAATATTTGATATACCAATCTACTTTGCAGAGCATGTAAATGTCCTGCTTAGGAATCTGAGGTAAGAGAAAAATCTTTCTTTCTATGGGTTGTGACACCACTTTCACTTTGAACCTATGCAGATTTAGTCTGACATCATAAAGAGACTAAACTAGCAGTAACAGAAACTTAATTCTAGGTCTGGCTTCACCAGTTACTAGCCATGTGACTTGAGCAGGTTATTTAACATCTCTGCTCTTGTCTTTTTGCAATACAAGATGGAGATACTACAGTTACCTGCTCATTTCCATCACAGGCTAATGTTGTAAACACTGTATGATGCTACTATAAATCTACTTTGAAAAGTTTTTATTTGGATCTTTTATCCTTAGCATAAAAATTACAAAACATATAGTCTGATAAGGCTCAGCAGGGTGAGAAGGATCTTTTAAGCATTGACATTTTAGATGAGATTATAGTAAATAAATACAATGTAATCTTGTTCTTTTAAAGCAAATGATGATTCTTAATGTAATGAGTTTAGCCCACACCTTAGTTTAGCCTCTTCCACCAAGAGTAAAGCATATGTTTATTAATATTCAAAATAATATTTCATTTTAATCATGATATACAGGAAAGCAACTCTCATTATCAGTTTAAAAGTCTAAAGCATAATTTCCAAGACTCAACCAAGTGTAATTAGACTAAGTGATAAGATACAAAAATACAATCAAAATAGCCCACTCTGTATCTACAAAGCTACTTTAAAGAAAATAATTTTATGTTATTTAATATTTTCCTTACCCGTGATTTGAACAACTGATCATAAACTTCTAGTAGTCTAGGTAATGGTACTCCAATTTCATTCATTGTCTGTATTACGAAGCCCACATCCCAGTTCAAAGAACAAACCTGCTGTTCTAAAAATTGTACAATAAAATCTGGGAAGAAAAAAAAAAGGTTGGAAATTTGTATTTGTAGGTCTTGATACTAAAAGGTAGGTCTTATTCATAACTGAGTAGTTTCTAGGGGGATATCTTCTGAAATCCAGTTGCAATTTTTTGGGGCGGGGTTTTTTTTTTTTTGCTATGTTGCCCAGACTAGAAATAGTGGCTATTCATAGGAGTAACTACACTGTATGATAGCCTTGACCTTGAACTCCTGAGCTCAATCCTCCCACCTCAACTTCCCAAGTAAGCTGGGACTACAAGTGTGCACCATCACTCTCAGCTTAAAAGGAAAAAAAACCTTTTTCTAATAAAAGTAAGATATATACCAGAATAGGCAAATCTAAAGTAGATTAGTGGCTGCCTAGGGCTGGAGGGTGTGAAGGAATGGAAAGTGACAACTAATGAGCACAGAGTTTATTTTCGGGATGACGAAAATGTCCTAAAATCAAAATTACAGAACCTAGAAAATTCAGAAAGATACAAGAAGAAAACAGAGACCATTCACAATCCCAATAATGAAGAGGACTTCGCTGATAATTTTTTTTAATATCAGTATTTTTAAAAAATATGTTTCCTCAATTTAACAGCTTTTCAGAAAAGGGCAACTGCATCCTGATTTCAGAAATATTAAATGTGTTTTTTAATGCCCTACCCCTAGATTTATTTGATAGTTCTAACTGTGGCCTCATTCTTACTTTTAACTGCCTGTCTTATCATAAACAGTAACAACCAAATTTATAGTTATGGCCAGGCGTGGTGGTTCATGCCTGTAATCCCAGAACTTTGGGAGGCCACGGTGGGCAGATCACCTTCGGTCAGGAGTACCAGCCTGGCCAACATGGTGAAACCCTGTCTCTATTAAAAATACAAAAAAATTAGCTAGGCGTGGCTAATTCAAGACTGGCTTGGGCAATATCGTGAGATCCCCTCTCTATCAAAAGAAATATATATATATAAATAAAACATAGAAATCCTCCTGCCTCAGCCTGATTAGCTAGGACTATAGGCACGTGTTACCATGCCTAGCTAATCTTAATTTTTTCTGTAGAGACGGGGTCTTGGTATGCCCAGGCTGGTCTCAAACTCCTGGCTTCAAGGAATCGTCCTGCCTTTTGCCTCTCCAAAGTGTTGAGATTACAGGTGTGAGCCACCATGCAAAGCCCACGTGATTATTTCTGAATTAAAACGAAAATTCCTCAAAAAGAACTATGTTATACAGTGTCATTGGTTTATTTATTGAAATGGGGTCTCACTGTGTCACCGAGGTTAGAGTGCAGTGCCCCCAGGCTGGTCTTGAACTCCTGGGCTCCAGCAATCCGTCCACCTCGGCCTCCCAAAGTGCTGGGATTACACCTGTGAGCCACCATGCCCACCCACAATGCAGTGTTTTCTAAAACAACTATCAAAAGTATCAGTTTCACACACTTACAAACATTTATATAAAGTATGTATTTGCTCTTTTATTTCTCTTTATTTTTAGGATCAATAAAATGGTATGGAAAGGGAACCGTTTCAATATTATACCTACAAGAAGTAAGGGTATGAACAAAATGATTTTATTTCTGCCTATGTCCGGAGGGAACAGACCTCAAGTCAGAGATGGTCTGTAAATAAGTTTGAATGCTCATTTGAAAACACAATTAGGCTGGGCACAGTGGCAAATGCCTATAATCCCAGCACCTTGGGAGGCCAAGGCAAGTGGATCACCTGAGGCCAGGAGATTGAGACCAGCCTGGACAACATGGGGAAACCCCATCTCTAATAAAAACACAAAAAATTAGCCAGGCATGGTGGCAGGCACCTGTAATCCCAGCTACTTGGGAGGCTGAGGCAGGAGAACTGCTTGAACCCGGAAGGTGGAGGTTGCAGTGAACCGAGATGGCATCACTCCACTCCAGCCTGGGCAACAGAGCAAGCCTCTGTCTCAAAAAAAAAAAAAAAAAGTTATATTGTGAGGATTTTCATATCTCTCAATATTTTCAAATAACACAAAAGTACTTAATATTCTACTTTATGGATGTATTTATGTTGTTTCTATTGTTTTATCACTGAGGAAAACACTTGTAGGTTGGTAAATAGCTTATAATTAGCTACCTTATATAAAAATTATAGCCACCATATCTCATTAAGAAAGGGATTCAAACACTAAGTTTTAACATAATTACTTGCTATTTTAAAGAAAAACATGTCCTCAACATAAAAAAGAACAGTTGAATCAATCACAGATTACCTATGCACAATAACATCAACCAAGTTTTTCTTTTCTCTTCAGAAACTTGTATAGGGTTACCAACAATATAATCATAGTTTGTCAGTCAGCACAATCCTAAGATAGATATATAAACTTGGAAAGTTAGTCACAGAAAGTTTCATACTCAACTCTTCATTAACAAATTTTGCCATTCTTTGGAAATCTTTCCAGATAAGTAGAATTAAACTGCTGAACTAAATAGCAACAAAGAAACTCATTATTTTACTCAAAAGATCATTATTTGTCCATATCAATGGAGAAAACCATCAGAACAGAAAAATACGTGACTGCACCTAAGATCACAGCTTACCTAAAGGAAAGAAACGTGGTGTGCCAGCATAAATTTTGCCAAGGAGAACAATCTTGAGACTAAGAGCATGCATTCTATCCGAGGAGCTCAATGTCACACTGTCATTCAGTTCTGTAACAAAAAGACATATCATTTGAAACCCAAATTATTTTTAATGTGAAATGTTTACATTGGCTATTTAATTGTTTCAAGGTTCAAAATACTTTAGAACAGTCACATTAATATGATTAACAGATTTGGTGTTTCTGTTATTGTCTGAGATACTCTCACGTCTTAATAGGTTATACTTGGTTATTAGATTCTGAGGTGAGTGTTTCAGTATCCTTTGTAAGGCAGCACAAACAATATAAATTAAACAATCTTTTCACTGAGTATTCTCCCAAATATTCACTTGGGTCATTCTCTGTACGATCATCCTCCACCATACCCATGTGACTTCCACTTACTCTCTCCTTAGGTATATACAATTTTCATGAGCCACTAGCAGCTTGCATTATATTAGTTACTAGCAGCTTGCATTCCTCCACCAAGTCACTACATAACATATGCTAACATACCTATAACTGAACACTTACCTTTCTCTATGATATCTTGCCAAAGTGTCTGCACCAATATAGGGTCTGAATAACCGGCACAATGAATTATTGCAAGTTTACACTCTGCAAGTTTAAATGGGTCAGCAAATTCCCCATAAAGCTGTGAGAGAAAATCCCAAAATTAAACATCCAACTAGAGGTCAACATTTAGAGATTAACAGTGAAGCACTCCTTGAAAATTAAAAAATAACCAAAGATTTTGTGTAAAGTTTCTGAAATATGATATAAAGATGTGATAATGTATGTAGCTGGTTATAATTCCATATTTAAAAAGGTAAGGGTATGGGCCAGGCACCGTGACTCACGCCTGTAATCCCAGCACTTTGGGAGGCCGAGGTGGGCGGATCACGAGGTCAGGAGATTGAGACCATCCTGGCCCTCATGGTGAAACCCGGTCTTTACTAAAATAAAAAAAAAAAAAATTAGCCGGGCGTGGTGACGCAAGGCTGTAGGACCAGCTACTCAGGAGGCTGAGGCAGTTGGAGGCTGAAGTCAGCCGAGATCACGCCTTTGCACTCCAGCCTGGCAATAGAGTAAGACTCCGTTTCAAAAAAAAAAAGGGGGGGGTAAGGGTATGGTAAATACATTCAAACAGATTTTAGCATGTAGAGCTTTTCTTGGCTGAGAAGAAGATGTTGCAACGACATTCCATTTATTTATTTAAAAATTTTAAAAGCCACTTTTTCAAATTTCTATGGGTACACAGTAGGTGTATGTATTTATGGGGTACATGAGATGTTCTGATACAATCATGCAATGAGAAATAAGCATGTCATGGAGAATGGGGTATCTATTCCTCAAGCATTTATCCTTTGAGTTACAAATAATCCAATTACATTTTCTACTTTAAAATATACAGTTATTATTGACTATAGTCACCCTATTGTGCTACCAAATAGGTCTTATTCATTCTTTCTATATTGTTTTTGTACCCATTAGCCATCTCCACCTTCCCCACAAACCCCCCTGCAATGGTATTTTAGAATTAGTGTTGTATAAACAATGGGTTGAAGAATCACAGGAATACTGACAAATCTCAAAGTGTTTCAGGGTACCTGGAACTATGTCTAAGAATAAATGAAGAGGAAGGAACTGCTCAGAAAATTACAGAGCGAGAAAGAAGTTTAGAGAGTTAAGCAAAGATAAGTTAGTTTTTCCATGGCAAGAAGTGAGACCATAAATAAGATGATTTTCTTTTTTTCTTTTTTTTTCTTTTGAGACAGGGTCTCACTCTGTCACTCAGGCTGGAATGCAGTAGCACCATCGAGACTCACAACAACCTGAGCCTCCTGGGCTCAATCAATCCTCCCACCTCAGTCTCCTGAGTAGCTGCAGCTACAACTGCACACCACCACAACAGGCTAATTTTTTTTTTTTTTTTTGACTGAGTCTTGCTCTATCGCCCAGGCTCCTGGACTGCAGTGGTGCGATCTCAGCTCACTGCAACCTCTGCCTCCCGGGTTCAAGTGATTCTCCTGCCTCAGCCTCCCAAGTAGCTGAGATTACAGGCACGTGCCACCACACCTGGCTAATTTTTATATTTTTAGTAGAGATGGACTTCCCCCATGTTGACCAGGTGGTCTCAAACTCGTGACCTCAGGTGATCTGCCTGCCTCAACCACCCAAAGTGCTGGATTATAGGTGTGAGTCACAGTGCCAGGGCCTTTTTTGGTGTTTTTTTGTAGAGATGAGGTTTCGCCATGTTGCCCAGGCTGGAAATAAGCTGGTTTTAACACAGCTTTCGTGAGGTTGATAGGTTCTTTGTAGCTACTGGCCTGGAAAGAGTAGCTTAGCCTTTTCTAGGAGTCAGATGAAGCAGTGGTGATCTGTCAGCCTACTGACAAGCTGCCAAAGATGCCTTATCTTATTTGCGGAGATAAGGTAATTTTCCCCATGAAACAAAAAGCAAAATAAAAAACAAAACTTTCTCATTATTAGATGACGACTATAAAAACTTGCTTTTTTATTACCTTAGTTATGTCCATCAGCTCAGAATCCAGCTGAGACACTGCATCCTGTACAGAAGAATGATGGGAATACTGCCGTTGTAGTGTCTCTTGTATCTGAAGTTGGATCCTAGCAACCTAGTTTGGGCAGAAAATAGGATGTCTTAATTTATTTATGATAAATCAACACACATTTGAAAGAGTGGCTCCTACTATCTGACTTTTTAAGTTTGCTAAAATAATGTATAAATGAAGATTTCCATCATAATAGGCTAACATCATCATAACAGACATCAACTAAACATAATAGATTTCACAGGAAGTGTACTGTGGCAGACCCCTTGCTGCCCACCAATAATCATAACCTCCAAGCCTGAAGCCAAATGGTTAGACTATACAGCTCAGTCTCCTTTGCAAGGGAGGTATGGCCATAAAACCAAGTTCTCTTGAAAGGAATGTGAGTAGAAGTAAAGTGTGTCATGTCAGGGCTGTAGTTTTTAAGAGAGTGAATGTGTTCTTTCTTTTCTTTCCTCCCTCTGCTGAAGATAAAGCAAAAGGCCCTAGGGAATGGTAGTGCCAGAAAATAGAACTTGGGTTCCTAAATCAACCACATGAAGGAAAGCCGGCTGCCAATCGGAAGACTAACCCTGGATTTTTGTGAATAAGAAACAAACTTTTGTATTTGGATGATGGTATGTTTTTGATTCTCTCAGTTAGGGAAGTTTTAGCCTACTCTACTTCATACATCTATTTATTTGCTTCCAGAATAAATGATGAATGTGATGTAATCCACTTGCTGTTTAAACAGTTGGGAAAAACTTTTATTTTTTATTATTATTATTTTCCGAGACAGAGTCTCACCCTGTCTCCCACATTGGAATGCAGTGGTGCAATCTCAGCTCACCGCAACCTCCGCTTCCTGGGTTCAAGTGATTCTTTTGCCTCACCCTCCTGAGTAGCTGGGATTACAGGTGTGTGCCACCACCCCTGGCTAATTTTTGTATTTTTTTAAAGTAGAGACAAGGTTTTGCCATGTTGGCCAGACTGGTCTCGAACTCCTAACCTCATGATCTGGCTGCCTCGGCCTCCCAAAGTGCTGGGATTACAGGCGTGAGCCACTGCACCCAGCTGGGAAAAAGTTTTAGAAATGCCAAAGACAAAACTTCTAAATTATAGCAATGTTTTTATGACCCAAGTGTATCCTTAGAAATCTCTTTAAGATTTATATCTAAACATAAAAATAAACAGGCAAAAGCAACTAGAATAATAATGACTTCTACAGACCTATTACTTACCAAGGGAAGAATGGAATGTGGAAAAACTATGTGGCTAGTACTCAACGTAGACACAGCTTAAGATCTTTAGCACTTACCTCCATTTTTTCTTCTAATTCATGAAGGAATTCACCATCGGCAGCTATTGATGAAATGGCAGTGGAACTTTTCGCACTAAGAATGGCTCGAGCAATGTACTCCAGTCGCTGCTGAAGTGAAATTTCTGTGCTAGAAGGCCAAACGCTTATTTTTAGTTACACAATTTCTTAAGGATTGAAGATACAAATATGTCAATTAGTATGTACTGTTTCATACCAAATGCACATAAAAGGCCATCTGAAACTTGAAAAAAATCATTAGATTTAAAAAAAAATCTATTTTAGATTTCTAATAAGAAAGATCCACAATTTTAGACAACACACAAAGAAATACTTTATGTCTAAAAAATAACATCCTATTTAAAAAATTTAGGTCAGTATATTAAAACTTAGATTCTTTGGCCGGGCGCGGTGGCTCAAGCCTGTAATCCCAGCACTTTGGGAGGCCGAGACGGGCAGATCACGAGGTCAGGAGATCGAGACCATCCTGGCTAACACGGTGAAACCCCGTCTCTACTAAAAAAAATACAAAAAAACTAGCCGGGCGAGGTGGCGGGCGCCTGTAGTCCCAGCTACTCGGGAGGCTGAGGCAGGAGAATGGCGTAAACCCGGGAGGCGGAGCTTACAGTGAGCTGAGATCCAGCCACTGTACTCCAGCCTGGGCGACAGAGCGAGACTCTGTCTCAAAAAAAAAAAAAAACTTAGATTCTTCTAAAATTAAGGAAAACTGAAGGTAAGTACATATAGCTCAGTTTTCAATCATCCTTCACAATGAGAATATTATGCCATACCTATGCATGTCAGCCAGTCTGGACAGTACACGAGCAGCATTACTGAAACTTCTGTTCTTCTCGTAATACCGCCAGAGTAAATCCATATAACGAACTCTGTTTTGATCAACTTTGGCCATTCGGACTAGATGGGGCTCCAGAAATGGAGAAGCAACCTAGAAATTATATAGTTTTTCAGAAAAATTTTCTAACCACCTACAGATAATGTTCCTGATAAAGAAAATACAATATTTTTAAGTCAACTACAACTTTGCCTTGTTTTATGAAAATAAGCAAAATTATAATCCAACAATAACAAAAGAGAGGGCAAATTTTCTTATTATAAACAATTTTTGTTTTACCACAGTTAGCATAAGAGTTCCCAAAATAATTCTATTAGGTTGATAACAATAGTTTAGTAAGCTTGGCATGGCGGCTCATGTCTGTAATCCCAGCACTTTGGGAGGCCGAAGTGGGCAGATCATGTGAGCTCAGGATTTCGAGACCAGCCTGGGCAATATATGGCAAAACCATGTCTCTACAAAAAAATTAGCTGGGTGTGGTGGTGTGGGCCTATAGTTCTAGTTACTCAGGAGGCTGAGGTGGGAGGATCACCTGAGTCTAGGGAGATCGAGGCTACAATGAGCCATTATCATGCCATTGCACTGCACTCCAGCCTAAGCTACAGATTGAGACCCTGCCTCAAAAAAGAAAAGGAAATTTGGCTGGGCATGGTGGTTCATGCCTATAATCCCAGCATCTTGGGAGGCTGAGGCGGGCAGATCACCTGAGCTCAGGAGTTTGAGACCAGCCTGGCCAACATGTTGAAACCCCGTCTCTACTAAAAAGACATAAAAATTAGCCGTGCGTGGTGGTGGGCACCTGTAATCCCAGCTACTTGGGAGGCTGAGGCAGGAGAATTGCTTGAACCCGGGAGGCGGAAGTTGCAGTGAGCCGAGATCGTGCCACTGCACTCCAGCCTGGGTGACAGAGTCAGACTCCATCTCAAAAAAAAAAAAAAAAAAAAAAAGGAAATTTACTACAAAATTACACGTTTTAAAATAAATTTGATAACACAGCTATTGATTCCTAGACACTGAGCTCAAAGGCATTATTGAAATTATCAAATGCTATGTATTCATTAAATAGACTGAGGAACACTGAGACTTAGGGTAGGTAAAAGGACATATCTGAAGTCACATAGTGACTTAACGGCAGAGTTAAGATGACCTACAGGACTCATAATTCATAATCCAGTGATTTCTACCCCGCAATATAAACTATCCCAATCAGCTTCGAAATAACAAGAAAATTGGAGCAGTAGCCTACTTTGCCCCTTAGAAAAAGATATTGCATTACTCAGCTTTACACTAACATCTAATAGTAGACATGGGATGAGAAATTGAATTTTTTACATCTATGTACGTGCTCAAATCATTGAGTTATGCTCCTTAAGAATAATTAACGCAACTGCAATAAAAAAAGATTTACCTGTAGCAGCTTATCTGCAAGATCAGCTTGTATTAGCCAATTATAAAGGGCAATACTAAACAGCTCATCCTTGGATCTCTGTGACAATTTAAGCATTTGTTCAAACTAAAATAAAGAAAATAGTAAAAATTAGCAGTTAAAGGCTCTGTTTCTGGGCATCACAACCCTTTAGACCTATAAACTCCAGTAAGAAATCAAGAATCCTTACATGATAACTTCTAAGAACTACTACCTTTCCCCAAGATGACTGTGCCACCATTACCATGCAGAACTTCTAAACAGTGTATTCTCAGAATGAAAATATACTCTGTCCCTTACATGATGTCCTGCTTCTTCATTACTCAGCATATTTGGATCAGATGACAACACTGGAGGACCAGGTTTTTTGGGTACACTGGGAGACTGAGGAGCGGCCTTACTTTGATTTACCAGTTCTTGAAGTGTGTCTGTAATGCACTTGTAACTGTTTAATCTGAAAGAGAATGGAAAAGGAACAATTACATTATTTAACTAGAAAGCAGATGATGGCAAGTGTGGTGACTCACGCCTGTAATGCCAGCCATAGGGCGGTCAAGGTAGGAGGAGGGCTTGAGGCTGGGAGTTCAAGACTAGCTGGGGCAACAGAGTGAGACCATGTCTCTACAAAAAATACAAAAAATTGGCCGGGCACAGTGGCTCACAACTGTAATCCTAGCACTCTGGGAGACGAAGGCAGGGGGACTGCCAGAGGTCAGGAGTTCAAGACCAGTCTGGTCAACATGGTGAAACCCCGTATCTGCTAAAAATACAAAAATCAGCCAGGCGTAGGAGTGCACGCCTGTAGTGCCAGTTATTCAGGAGACTGAGGCACAAGAATTGCTTGAACCTGGGAGGCAGAGGTTGAGGTGAGCTGAGATCATGCCACTACACTCCATCCTGGGCGACAGCAAGACCCTGTCTCAAAAAACAAACAAACAAAAACCAAAAAAACCAAACCAAAACAAAAAATTAACCAAGCGTGGTGGTATGCACCTGTAATCCCAGCTGCTTGAGTGGCAGAGGCAGGAGGATCACTTGAGTCCAGAAATGTAAGGCTGCAAGTGAGCTATTATCATGCCACTGCACTCCAACCCAGGCAACAGAATGAGGCCCTGTCTCAAAAACAAAACACAAAACCCCCCCAAAACAAAACAAACAACAAAAAAAGAAAGCCATTGACTTACCTTACCTAATTTAAGTATATACAAGGATTTCAAGACTATTTGGCAGAATATATGTACATACTTGGCATTTAAAGTAACAGAAACCATATGCTTTTTCAGTAAGTTTGAGAAGTGTTTGGTTAAACATAAAAGGGTAAAGTCATTAAATACAGTAATAAAAAAATATGTTTTCGCCAGATGTGGTAGCTGACACCTGTAATCTCAGCACTTTGGGAGGCTGAGAAGAAAGGATTGCTTGAGCCCAGGAGTTCAAGACCAGCTTGGGCTTATAGTGAGGCCCTGTCTCTAAAGAAATTAAAGAGATAAAAAAAATTAGCCGAGTGTGCTGACATGTGCCTATAGTCCCAGCTACTCAGGAGGCTGAGGTGGGAAGATCACTGGATCACTTGAGCCCAAAAGGTCAAGGCTACAGTGAGCTATGATGCTGCCACTGAACTCCAGCCCAGGTGACAGAGGGACGCTTTGTCTCAAAAACAGAAACAAAACAAAACAAAACACCCTCCATATATATATGTTATAGAAAGGTTATATATATTTCTCTTTTTCTCCGAGACGCAGCCTTGCTCTGACACCCAGGCTGGAGTTCTGTGGTGCAATCTCAGCTCACTGCAACCTCTGCCTCCTGGGTTCAAGCAATTCTCCTGCCTCAGCCTCCCGAGTTGCCAGGATTACAGGTGTGCACCACCACGCCTGGCTAATTTTTGTATTTTTAGTAGAGACAGGGTTTCACTATGATAGTCAGGCTGGTCTCAAACTCATAACCTCATGATCTGCCCACCTTAGCCTCCCAAAGTGCTGGGATTACAGGCGTGAGCCACTGTGCCCGGCCTATATTTCTTTTAAGGACATACATTTCTCTTTTAACAGTCTCAACAAATTTGGGAATACATAAAAATTATCCTTTAAAATGAAATACTAGGCCAGACATGGTGGCTCACGCCTGTAATCCCAGAACTTTGGGAGGCCAAGGTGGGCAGAATATCTGAGGTCAGGAGTCAGAGACCAGCCTGCTCAACATGGAGAAACCCTGTCTATACTAAAAACGCAAAAAGTTAGCTGGGCGTGGTGGCGTGTGCCTGTAATCCCAGCTACCAGGGAGACTGAGGGAGAATCGCCCGAATCCATGAGGTGGAGGTTGCAGTGAGCTGAGATTGTGCCACTCCACTCTAGCCTAGGCAACAAGAGTGAAAATTCTGTCTCAAAAAAATAAATACATGAATAAAATAAAATGAAATACTAATCATTATCCAGAACCAAAAATTTGAGAAGAAAAAAAATAGCTAGTTTTGTTTTCAAACAAGTAATCCTATTTAAAAACACATTAGTAAGTCTCAGAAGAATCACAGAGGTAAGTTAAAAAACACTCATAAGCATTTAAGAATTCTCATCAGAATACATTTTACCTCTAGGTTAAGAATAATAACCTATGAGCAGGGCGCGGTGGCTCACGCCCGTAATCTCAACACTTTGGCAGGCTGAGGCAGGTGGATCACTTGAGGTCAGGAGTTTGAAACAAGCATGGCCAACATGGTGAAACCCCGTCTCCACTAAAAATACAAAAACTAGCCGGGCATGGTGGTGTGTGTCTGTAATCCCAGCTACTCAGAAGACTGAGGCCAGAAAATCGCTTGAACCCAGGAGGACGAGGTTGTAGTGAGCTAAGATCGTGCCACTATACCCCAGCCTGGATGACTCAAAAAAAAAAAAAAAAAGTTATAACCTATAACCTTAACCTATTAATATTCAGGCCTTTGATAAAACAAGAAGTCACTTTTAAGTAAAAGCAAAAGGATAATTCAATATTATAAGGGTTACACTTGAAATATTATTTCCCTAATACTGTCAATTAAACCTTTACACAAGGAGGCCAGACACGGTGGCTGATGGCTGTAATCCTAGCACTCTGCAAGACTGAGGTGGGTGGATCAATTGAGGTTAGGAGTTGAAGACCAGCCTGGTCAAAATGGTGAAACCCTGTCTCTACTAAAAATACAAAATTAGCCAGGCGTGGTGGTGCGCACCTGTAATCCCAGCTACATGGGAGGCTGAGGCACGAGAATACCTTGAACTTGGGAGGCAGAGGTTGCAGCGAGCCAAGATTACACCACTGCACTCCAGCCCAGATGACAGGGCAAGACTCTGTCTCAAAAATATATATATAAATCAAAAAACAAAAAACTTTACGCAAAGAAAAGTCTGTATCCATAAATATGACAATCTGCTAAGGTAATGGAATATACCTTTCTTGGAAGGCCTGAAGTCCAACTATATCTTCTTCTGGTTCTCCATGTTTATAGAAATGAAGTCCAAGACCTTGAGGATCTTTTTTCTCTGCAGCCGTAAGAGAAAGTTCCACCACACCCTCATAAAATCTCACTGATGGGAAAGAAAAGAATGAAGGCCTATGACTTACTACTAAGTTGGATACATTTTTCCTTAGCTGCCACATAAAAATAATGGTCAAGGTTATGTCTCTACTGTACAATAGTGACCCTGCTAACATAAAATATTTCTGATAGGTCTTCAGAAGAAAAAAGTCTTAACATGTCTAAAAGGCATCTGTTAAATACATTTCTTCATTGGGGGCCGGGTGTGTAATCCCAGCACTTTGCGAGGCTGAGGCAGGCAGATCACGAGGTCAGGAGTTCGAGACCAGGCTGACCAGCACGGTGAAACCCCGCCTCTACCAAAAATACAAAAATTAGCCGGGCGTGGTGGCACATGCCGGTAATCCCAGCTATTCAAAAGGCTGAGGCAGGAGAATCACTTGAACCAGGGAGGCACAGGTTGCAGTGAGCCGAGATTGCACCACTGCACTCCAGCCTGGGCGACACAGTGAGACTCTGTCAAAAAAAAAAAAAACCAAAACCAAAACATATATATATATATATATTTCTTCACTGGAAAAAAAAGATCATATTTCAAACAACAAAAAGGAAAGTTTTAGATCCCTACGGGAGGAGGGAAAAATACCTTGGGATTAAATATAATATCTGTGCAAACAGTTAGAGCCTTTACATTATGTTAGATTTGATTTAAAGTAATTTTTTAAAAGTAAGCCGATTATACCTTAAAACTCAATAAAATTTTAAATACCTGAAAAATAAATGTAATCCAGAGCAATCTAAAACATACAGTAATTGAACTGGACAAGAACTGAAATTCTAATGCTAAAAAGTTACATATTTCAGCCAGGTGCAGTGGCTCACATCTGTAATCCTAGCACTTTGAGAGGCTGAGATGGGTGTATCACCTGAGGTCGGGAGTTCTAGACCAGCCAGGCCAACACGGTGAAACCCTATCTCTACTAAAAATACAAAAATTAGCTGGGTATTGGCCGGGCACGGTGGCTCACACCTGTAATCCCAGCACTTTGGGAGGCTGAGGTGGGAGGATCATGAGGTCAGGAGATCGAGACCATCCTGGCTAACACGGTGAAACCCTGTCTCTACTAAAAATACAAAAAACTAGCCAGGCTTGGTGGCAGGCACCTGTAGTCCCAGCTACTTGGGAGGCTAAGACAGGAGAATGGCGTGAACCTGGGAGGCAGAGCTTGCAGTGAGCTGAGATCATGCCACTGTACTTCAGTCTCGGCGACAGAGAGAGACTCCATCTCAAAAAAAAAAGTAAAAAAAAAATAAATAAATAAAAATTATCTGGGCATGGTGGTGGGTGCCTGTAATCCCAGCTACCAGGGAGGCTGAGGCAGGAGAATTGTTGGAAACTGGGAGGCGGAGGCTGCAGGGAGCTGAGATCGTGCCACTGTACTCCAGCCTGGCTGACGGAGAGAGACTCCGTCTCAAAAAACAAACAAACAAACAAAACTTATACATTTCAAAAGATAAAAAGACCAGCTTCTGCAGGTCAGTGTAGTCATCAAATATTGCAACACAATGATACGACATTCCTATGTCCTTTCACTCGGCCTCTGATGTTGAAAGAAGATTTGCGTCTGGAAAGTGGCTTTTCATCATTAGCTCGCTTCATTCATACACTATCATTTATCTTCTGAGTTGAGTAAAAGATACAAGAAACATTTTATTTCTCACCTTGTCTATACTGAGCACAAACATTGGAAAGGTCCACTTGATTGCTAATTTTTTGATATTCCTTTAATGATTCCCTTAACATTCTTTCTTTTTCAGTCTTATTTTGAACTTGTCGGGAACGCTGGAGAAGCTCATTTGCCTAGAAGAGGAGATAACAAGAACTTAAAAATATATAAAACCAAGCAGACAGATGATGCTGTCAACTAAGTTTTAGTCTACGTCTAAATTTATATATGATTATTACTATTAAAAATGAAAACAACTCTACAAACTTACTTCTTAATTTTAGGCAGAAAATATTTTGACCAAAAATTCCTAGCTATTCTTAATTCCTCTCACAAATATGTTAAGCAAGAGAGCTTTTGTCTGGTAATTATCTTGCCTAGTCAATACATTATTGGGCAGCAGGCAGTCCATGCGATACTCATTTATTTATTTTTTCCACCTGTAGGAAAGGATCAATAAAAATGCCCCCATTAACTCTAATTCACCAAAAGATTTACTTGAAGTTTTAGTACTTTTCCTTAACTTCTAAGGAGATAAATTATTCCCTAAATGTTCTTAATTTGTAAATTTAGTGATTTTCTTAATTTCTCACCTTTGACTTTTTAATATGGCCTAGAAACACTATCAAAGATTCTTTATGGGCCAGGAGCAGAGGCTTATGTCTATAATCCCAACACTTTGCAAGGCCGAGGCAGGCAGAGGTCAGGAGTTCAAGACCACCCTAGACAACATGGTGAAACCGTGTCTCTACCAAAAATATAAAAAATTAGCTGGGTGTGGTGGTGCACACCTGTAATCCCAGCTATTTGGAAGGCTGAGGCAGGAGAATCACTTGAACCTGGGAGGTGGAGGTTGCAGTGAGCTGAGATCGTGCCACTGCACTCCAGCCTGGGTGACAGGGCAAGACTCTGTCTTATAAATAAATAAATAAATAAATAAAAATATATAAAAAAATAGAAGATTCTTCATGAAAAACTTAAAGGAAGGCCGGGCATAGTGGCTCACACTTATAATCCCAGCACTATGGGAGGCTGAGGCAGGAGGATCCGCTTGAAGCGAAGAGTTCAAGACTAGCCTGTGCAACAAATTGGAACGCATCTCTATAAAAAAGAAAAAATTTGGCTGGGTGCAGTGGTGCACACCTGTAGTCCCCAGCTACATGAGAGGACTGCTTGAGTCTAGGACTTAGACCCTGCTGTGAGCTATGATCACAGCACTGCACTATAGCCTAAGCAACAGAGTGAAACTCTGTGTCAAATAAATAAACAAAAATATTTTTAAAAAGAAAAGCTAAGCTTAAAAGAGTATACACAGGTTTTAAGAAGCCACATATTCCAACCCCTTTCTTAGATGAGGATCCTGAGGCTAGGAGAGGTTAAGAGATCTAACTGACTGAGGTCCTATATTAAGTGAAACAAGATGGTTCATCGTACATGATACCTCTTATAACTAGCAATGAAATAGATAATAAAGTATCATACCTTAGAACAAATGGCATCATCAGTACTATACAGAAGTGGGCAGATATCCTGCAAATGTAAACTAATGCCATCAACAGCGGCATTATCTCTGATGTAGCAGTTGATAAGAGAAGCAATTAATGCCCCTGTGAGTTCTTTGTCCCTGATTACAAGATCTTTAAAGGTGGTGATCTTCAGCTGCTCTTGAAGTTCCTAGGAGCATAAAACTTTTCTATCACAATTATAAAAATACCATATTACTAAACATAATGAAATTATTGTAATAACTTAAAATAACCTAAACACTGATAGACTCTGTAATTGAAAAGCGAAAATATACTAATTAGTAGAAATAAATTTTTGCAAACTTACATAAAATCATACAGAGTTGGAAAAGAACGTACAGTAGATCTAGTCCAAAACTCTCACTTTCCAAATGAGAAAAGTAAAGCTTAAGTAGAGCCAAAACTAGAGCCAGATCTCCTCGCTTTGGTTATAAAATGGAAAAAACAATCACTTGGCTACATTTGAAAATCTTGGGCTTACATTTTACTTCTTCCTAAATCTGTTAGAATTCCATTATTCTAGACCTTATAATATTGGAGTTTAATCTGTATTGTGAACAAATCTGCTTGTCCAAATGAAGCTCTAAAGTATTGATTTATACTATAGTAAAAGATTCTGTTAGTGATGTGACTGCTATCTCTTTTTTCTAAATGCAAGGAAATATCGAAACTATGTTAAAATTCTTGAACAAATCTTCAATTTGCATTCATTGAGCACACAATTGGTGATGTAAGGAAGAGAGCTTTGAAGATGGATCACAAAAACATACCCAGGATAAAAACCTACCTACAATATATTTATCACTCAATAAATACTCAAAATTATTCCACTTGGTATGAAAACGCTAACAGTTTCATAATTAAATATATTAGCTTGAATTTTTAAAAAGAAAAAACAGTATCTATTCATCGGACACTAGTGGAAAGAATTAGGAGATTGCCTTCTAACGTTGAAAATGGTATACAAGAGTCAAAATTAAGCGTTTCAGAGTAATGAAATATCCATATAGGACAGGATTTTTTTTTTTTTACAGAATTGCAGCTAGTAACTGGGGAAGGAATCACAGATTTAAAATATCATTTTGGCCGGGCACAGTGGCTCATGCCTGTAATCCCAGCACTTTGGGAGGCCAAGGTGGGTAGATGACCTGAGGTCAGGAGTTCAACACCAGCCTGGCCAACATGGCGAAACCTTGTCTCTACTAAAAATACAAAAATCAGTCAGGCATGGTGGCACATGCCTGTAGTCCCAGCTACTCGGGAAGCTGAGGCAGGAGAATTGCTTATACCCAGGAGGTGGAGGTTGCAGTGATCTGAGATCGCTCCACAGCACTCCAGCCTGGGTGACAGAATGAGACACTGTCTCAAAAAAATAAAAAACAAACAAATAAATATTCCCCTTTTGTAATCCTAAATGAAATAATAAATTCCAGCAATATTATCAATGGATGATTAAAGTCTGATGGAGAATTCCACAATGGCAGTACTAGGCTTAACTACTTGAATCCAGCAATCCATCTCAGTATCACTAAAAGGACAATGAAACCTTTTGTGTCTTCTAACGGTCTGATGAACAAACCACTACCTATGAAGTATTCTATTCTTCCTCAAAAAAGGAGCTGAACCGAATCAAGCTTATATATTAAACTTTCATTTCAAAGAAAATGCAGGAGATAGAGGAAGAAGTTCACTACAAAGAGGATTAAAAAAAAAAAAAGCCTTAGAATGTCCTTACAATGCTGGACATTCTACTGGATTGATGATTGGATTTCTACAAGGCAAAAGCCAGGAAAAGAAAAAGAAGGAAAGACTGCTTCAGATTGAAACAGATGAAAGATAAACAATAAATTCCACGAGCAAACCAACTAAACTGTTTAGATCCTGATTTGAAAGAACCAATCTGTAAAAAGACATTTTTCAGACAGATTTTGCTATCAAATATTGATACTTAATACTGGTAACTATCCAACCTAGGAGATACGGTGAAACCCCATCTCTACAAAAAAAAAAAAAAAAAACACAAAAATTAGCTAGGCATAGTGGTGTGTGCCTATAGTACCAGCTACTCGGGAGGCTAAAGTAGGAGAATCACTGGAGCCCAGGGAGGTCAAGGGTGCAGTGAGCTGTGATCGTGCCACTGCACTCCAGACAGAGCAAGACAATGTCTCAAGAAAAACTGGTAACTGTGATAATGACATTGTTGTTATTCAAGGAACTATTTTTTTTAAGAAACACAATATCTTGAAAATGCTGAATGAGTCAAATGTATGTGGGAGTTACAGTTTTTGCTCTACTTCTGTATACGTTTAGAAATGTTCACAATTAAATAAAAGGTAGGAATAAATTTCCTCTATATATTCTAACAGCAGTTGCCGGGCACGGTAGGTCACGCCTATAATCCTAGCATTTTGGGATGCCGAGGCGGGTGGATTACCTGAGCTCAGGAGTTCGAGATCAGCCTGGGCAACACGGTGAAACCCCGTCTCTACTAAAATACAAAAAATTAGCTGGGCATGGGTGGCGTGCACCTGTAATCCCAGCTACTTGGGAGGCTGAGGCAGGAGAATTGCTAGAACCTGGGAGGCGGAGGTTGCAGTGAGCCGAGATCGCACAACTGCACTTCGGCCTGGGCAACACAGCGAGACTCCATCTCTAAAATAACAACAACAAAAAAAATACATACATAAAATGAAGTAGGAGTGGTTTGTGTGTGTGTGTGAGAGAGAGAGAGACAGGGTCTCACTCTGTCACCCAGGCTGGGGTGCAGTGGCACAATCACGGCTAACTGGTGCCTCAACCTCCCAGGCTCAAGTGCTCCTCCCGCTTCAGCTTCCCAAGTAGTGGGAATTGGGAATGTCACTTCCCAATTGCCTGAAGTGAAATCTTTTCACTTAGTTGAGCCTCTAATGAGAAAACAAAACTAATAAATTACTATAAAATAACATCCTGTGATGGCACATGCCTGTAGTCCAGGATAGTGCTGAACTCCTAGGCTTAAGTGATCCTCCTGCCTCAGCCTCCCAAAGTGCTGGAATCGCAGGCGTGAGGCACGGTGCCCAGTCAAGAGTATTTATTTTAGGTTGTTGGGTCCTTTGAAATTATATGCAAAAGTCTGTGTGTCCATGTTGATATGCATTTCTTTAAGGGTAGTGAGAGATAGCTTTTATCAGATTCTCAGAAGAACCTGTAGCTCAAATAAAGGTTACAGTCCACTGTTTTAAAAAATGTTTGTAAAGTATGATTTCATTCACATACCCACAAGTAAAAACTTGTGACTTTGAAAAAAATAGGTCCCCCAAGTTAGTAAGGTTTTGTGCGATCTTCCTATAACATACTAACTTCATTATTAACGTAAATGCTTCCCAAAATAATCTCCTCCAAAGCCAAAATACTCATCCAAAAAAATCCAAACATAGTATTAATGGTAAAATCATAAAAAAATTAAAAAAAACTTACCTTCTGAAGTTCTGCCACAATGACAGTGAATTGATGTTCACAAAGAAGTTTCCATAAAGCCAGAGCCTGATATGATTTTCGAACCAACTGCTGAATTGCCTGAAGTGAAATCTTTTCACTTAGTTGAGCCTCTAATGAGAAAACAAAACTAATAAATTATTATAAAAGAACATAGGTTAAGATGCTTTATTTCAAATAAAACCATAGTTAAGGTTGAAATCCCCATTGTTTTCCTCCCAGCCCCCATTAGAGGCAACTATGATAATCAGTAGTATTTATGTTTTTATCTTCTCTCTGTGTCTGTATATATACATGCTTCTGTGTTTGTGTAGGTACACATAAACCATGAAAATATTGCTGCATGGCCGGGCAGAGGCTCACGCCTGTACTCCCAGCACTTTGGGAGGCCGAGGCAGGTGGATCATGAGGTCAGGAGATCGAGACCATCCTGGCTAACACGGTGAAACCCCAACTCTATTAAAAATATAAAAAATTAGCCAGGGAGGATGGCAGGCGCCTGCAGTCCCAGCTACTTGGGGGGCTGAGGCAGGAGAATGGCGTGAACCCGGGAGGCGGAGCCTGCAGTGAGCCGAGATTGCGCCACTGCACTCCAGCCTGGGCAACAGAGCAAGACTCCATCTCAAAAAAAAAAAAAGAAAAAAAAATTGCTGTATTTTTAACAAATACACCATCGCTTTTTCTACTCAGTTATATGTTCACAGGCTATCTACACCGATAAATATAAATCTAGTACATTTATTTTCACTACTGAGTGTTCCATCATGTAAGTATACCACAATTTGGCCCATTTTTCACTTGGAGGACATTACACTGTTTCTAGTATTTTGAAAATAAAACAATGATGCAATAAATATTCTTAAAGAATATCTCCTAGAAAGCACAGTCGAGTTAGTCTAGGACTGAGTTTCTCAAACCCTAGATCAACATGCATTGGCGAGTCATGAAATCAGTTTAGTCAGTGATGATAGCTTTTCGCTCACCCCTCAAATATAGAAAGTAGAAAAGAATTCAAAAAAGAAAGAAATATCAGAGTATAAAACAGGTAGAACTACTTCAGGAAAATCTATTCTGGTTTGTATGTATGCTTTTAAACATCTGAATCATAATGTAAGATATATTTCCTTTTTTTTTCCCCTGAGATGGAGTCTTGCTCTGTTGCCCAGGCTGGAGTACAGTGGTATGATCTCAGCTCACTGCAACCTCTGCCTCCTGGGTTCGAGCAATTTACCTGCCTCAGCTTCCCGAGTAGCTGGGATTACAGGCACTCACCACCACGCCCACCTAATTTTGGTATTTTTTTGTAGAGGCAGGATTTCACCATGTTGGCCAGGCTGGTCTCAAACTCCTGACCTCAAATGATCTGCCTGCCTTGGCCTCCCAAAGTGCTAGGATTAAAGGCGTGAGCCGCTATACCTGGCCATGTAAGATATATTTCTTACTGTGGGAGAAAGTTTGAAAAAAACTCCTTTAAGGATATATACCTAGAAGTGAAACTATCAGCTTTCAGAATATATGTTTAGCTTTTACCGGATATGATCAAATTGCTCTCCAAAGCAGTTGTTTCAGTATAAACTGCCAGCAATTCAAATGCTCCTATTTGTACAAATCCTCACCAATGTTTAGTGATGTAATCTCAAAGCCATGACTGAAATATCATTAACTGCTCAGAAAAAAAATTTGCAAAATGGTGGCTGGGCACAGTGGCTCTTGACTGTAATCCTAGCACTTTGGAAAGTCGAGGTGGGCAGATCACTTGAGGCCATGAGTTTGAGACCAGCTTGGCCAACATGGCAGAACCCCACCTCTACTAAAAATCCAAAAATTAGCCAGGCGTGGTGGCACACGCCTGTAATCCCAGTTACTCAGGTGGCTGAGCCACGATTATTGCTTGAACGCAGGAGGTGGAGGTTGCAGTGAGCCAAGATGGCACCATTGTACTCCAGCCTGGGCAATATAGCAAGACTCTGTCTCAAAACAAAACAAAACAGAACAGAACAGAAACAAAATTGGAGGATAGGCAAACAATTTCAACATTTTTTAAAAAAGAGAAAAAATTTAAGGCTGGGCACAGTGGCTCACGCCTGTAATCCCAGCACTTTGGGTGGCCGAAGCGGGCGGATCACAAGGTCAGTGGATCAAGACCATCCTGGCTAACACAGTAAAACCCCGTCGCTACTAAAAATACAAAAAATTAGCTGGGTGTGGTGGCAGGTGCCTGTAGTCCCAGCTACTTGGGAGGCTGAGGCAGGAGAATGGCGTGAACCTGGGAGGCAGAGCCTGGACGACAGAGTGAGACTCCATCTCAAAAAAAAGAAAAGAGAGAGAAAAAATTTAAAAGTAAAAAAGAATTTACAAAATGATGAATAGAAACCTAGGGTCCTGAGTAGGGAAGAAATTAGCTTGGGACAAAAGTAAATGGTTGAGTGTTGAGAAAGTTCTATTGGCCAGGCGTGATGGCTCACGCAAGTAATCGCAGCATTTTGGGAGGCCGAGTTGGGCGGATGACCTGAGGTCATGAGTTCAAGACTGGCCTGGCCAAAGTGGCAAAACCCCGTCTCTACTAAAAACACAAAAACTAGATAGGCATGGTGGCACATGCCCGTGATTCCAGCTACTTGAGAGGCTGAGGCAGGAGAATCGCTTGAACCTGGGAAGCAGAGGTTGTGGTGAGCCAAGATTGCGCCACTACACTCCAGCCTCGGCGAAAAAGCGAGACTCCATCTCAAAACAAACAAACAAACCAGAAAGTTCTATCACGGCCAGAAAAAGTAACGCTAACCCTAACAATGGAAGGCAAAAGAACTTAGAAAAAATTAAATGGCACAAGTTCATGCAATAACTTATTCTTCTTCTAATTTGTATCTGGAATAACTGAAGATTACGAGAACTTTTCAGTTGCCTTATTCTTTCCTTGTTACTAGTTATAATTGATAAAAGCACAACAAAATATTTGACTCATATTTTTAGCTCTATAAAAAGGTATATTACTAATCATTAGGGAAACGTAAATCGAAATCCCAATGAGATGCCATTCCATATTCATTAGGATGGCTATATATAAAAGGACAGAAAAATGACAAATGTTGGCAAAGATGTGAAGAAACTGGAACCTCTGTGCATTGCTACTAGAAGTATAAAATGCTGTAGCTGGCCAGGCGCAGTGGCTCACACCTGTAATCCTAGCACTTTGGGAGGCCGAGGTGGGTGGATTACCTGAGGTCAGGAGTTCAAGACCAGCCTGGCCAACATGGTGAAACCCTCTCTATACTAAAAATATAAAAATTAGCTGGGTGTGGTGGCCTGTAACCGCAGCTACTCGGGAGGCTGAGGCAGAACTGCTTGAACCTGAGAGGTGGAGGTTTCAGTGAGCCGAGATTGCACCACTGCACTCCAGCCTGGGCGACAATAGTGAAACTCCGTATCAAAAAGAAATAAAGATAAACATAAACATAAAATGCAGTAGCTGCTATGAAACAGTATGGCGGTTCATCAAAAAATCAGTAATAGAATTACTGTATGATATAGCAATTCCACTTCTGGGTATATACCCAAAAGAACTGAAACCAGAGACTTTAATTCCTATTTGTTCACCCATGTTAATGGCAGGATTGTTCACAATAGCCAAAAAACAGAAGAAACTCAGCGTCCATCAACAAACGAATGGATAAAGGAAGTGTAGTATGTGTGCACATATGCACATACACACAATAGAAATTACTCAATCTTAAAAAGGAAGGAAGTTCTGACACATGTTACAACATGGATGAACCTTGAGGACAGTTTAAAGCTAAGTGACATAAGCCTGTCACAAAATGAAAAGCTTGGTTTCATTCTAATAGGGTACCCAGAGTGGTAAAATTCAGAGACAGAAAGTAGAATGGTGGTTGCCAGGGACCTGGGATAGGGGAAAAAAATGGGGGTTTATTATTTCATGGGGACAGAGTGACTTTTGTTGTTTTTTAAGACAGAGTCTTGTTCTTGTTGCCCAGGCCAGAGTGCAATGGCACAAATTCAGCTCATTGCAACCTCCACCTGCTGGGTTCAAGTGATTCTCCTGCCTCAGCCTCCAGAGTAGCTGGGATTACAGGAGCCCGCCACCATGCCTGGCTGATTTTTGTATTTTTGATAGTGACGGGGTTTCACCATGTTGGCCAGGCTGGTCTGGGAACTCCGGACCTCTGGTGATCCACCTGCCATGGCCTCCCAAAGTGCTGGGATTACAGGCGAGAGCCACCGTGCCCAGCCCAGAGTGACATTTTGGGGAAGATGACAAAAGTTCTGGAGATGGATATTGGTAATGGGGACATAAAATGAATATACTGAATGCCACTGAACTGTACACTTAAAATAGTAAAACGGGCCAGGCGCAGTGGTTTATGCCTGTAATCCCAGCACTTTGGGAGGCTGAGGCGGGCGGATCACAAGGTCAAGAGATTGAGATCATCCTGCTTAACACGTTGAAACCCTGTCTCTACTAAAAAATACAAAAAAAAAAAAAAAAAAAACACTCGCTGGGCGTGGTGGTAGCCACCTGTAGTCCCAGCTACTCAGAAGGCTGAGGCAGGAGAATGGAGTGAACCTGGGAGGCGGAGCTTGCAGTAAGCCAAGATTGTGCCACTGCACTCCAGCCTGGGTGACAGAGTGAGACTCTGTCTCAAAAAAAAAAAGTAAAAGTGGGGCCGGGTGCGGTGGCTCACATCTGTAATCCTAGCACTTTGGGAGGCCAAGGTGGGTGGATCACCAGAAGTTGGAAGTTTGAGACCAGCCTGACCAACGTGGAGAAACCCCGTCCCTACTGAAAATACAAAATTAGCCCAGCGTGGTGGCACATGCCTCTAATCTCTGCTACTCGGGAGGCTGAGGCAGGAGAATTGCTTGAACCCGGGAGCGGAGGTTGCAGTGAGCCAAGATCGCGCCATTGCACTCCAGCCTGGGAAGCAAGAGTGAAATTCTGTCTCAAAAACATAAATAAATAAAAAGTAAAAATGGTAAATTTTATGGTATATACATATTTCACCACAATAAAAAAAAATCGTAAAGAAACAGGTGTGTATCATGCTTTCTGGTGCAGGAAGGAACAAAAATGTATATGCTAAAAGAGGAAATATACAACATCCATATTATCCTACTTTCTCAATCACACTTTTTTTATTTTTATTTTTGAGGTGGGGTCTCACTCTGTCACCCAGGCTGGAGTGCAGTGGCATGATCTCAGCTCACTGAAACCTCTACCCCCAGGAACAGGTGATTCTCCCAACTCAGCCTTCCAAAGTGGTGGTATTACAGGTGTGAGCCACCACCCCAGACCCAATTACACTGATATTTTAATTACAAATATTTGTGTACAAAGTACATTTTACCAAGAAAAGTCTATTGTTTTCTATTCAAGTAACAAAATTTTATTGAGGTCATGTACGCTTAACTGATGAGAAGCAGTAATTTACCATGAAACTTCCTCTGAAGCTCCTGTTGCATTTGCTGGGGATTTCCGTTTTCAGGACGCATGAATCCTATCAGCCTCTGCTGCACTTTAGCAGTAGTACTGAAACAGAAATTGCAGAATGTGTGTTTATAACAGCTTTATTGAGATATAACACATACTTACACAGTACAATTCATTTAATATGTATAATTTTTAAAAATAATTCATAAGGTAGGGCAACCATCACCAGAAGGGCTGGTTGCCATGAAAAAAAAAAAAAAATTGACGAATAAGAAAGAATTCTTGGAATTAAAAATTTGATGGGCAAAAAAATCTATGAGACAGACTAAACAGATGCTACTTAAAATGACTGAGATTAAATCAATTAAATGACTAAGAACATCAGCTATAAATTTTCCTGTAGAAAAAAAAGATCAAGCAAAAAGAGGGGGTAAAGGAGAGAAAGGAAGGAAGGAAATTATGGAAGAGAAGAAACAAGCTAGATACAAGAGAGTAATAT
This sequence comes from Rhinopithecus bieti, assembly GCF_001698545.2. Taxonomy (NCBI): domain Eukaryota; kingdom Metazoa; phylum Chordata; class Mammalia; order Primates; family Cercopithecidae; genus Rhinopithecus; species Rhinopithecus bieti. The sequence continues at coordinate 61,158 of NW_016815484.1, forward strand.
GATTCTCCAAAGAGAATGGGACAGAAGAAATATAGATTGAGTATCCCTAATAAAAAAAATCTAACATCTGAAATGCTCCCAAATCTAAAACGTTTTGCACATCAGCATGATGCTCAAAGGAAATGCTCACTGGAGCATTCTGGATTTCACATTTTCGGAATAGGGATGCTCAACCTAAGTATAATGCAAATACTTAAAAATCCAAAACACCGGGAAAGCCAAAACACTTCTGGTTCCAAACAGTTCGGATAAGGGATACTCAATGTGTACCACGATACATAAAAAACAGGAGAAAAAAACTGATTAAAGCCAAGACGTTCATTCTAAAGGCTCACTGAGAGCTGTAAAGAAGATATACCTAAAGACATCATGTTGTGATTTTTGAATTTTGGTAATAAAAAGAAAAAAGCACAAAAAAATTTCAAAGTCAACACTAAGTCACTTACAAAGGAAAGAGAATCATACAGGTAATGTATTTTTTCATCTACAACATTAAACTTTGGCAAGAAAATGGTGCAAAATGTATACGAAGATCTGAGAAATGGTCTATGATCTTAAAATTCCACATTCATTGGGCAATAAAAACGAACAAAACATGAATACATACTACAACATAAATCTCAAACATGAGCCCCAAAAACACAGTAAGTGAAAGAAGCCAGACTCCAAGACCACACAGTATGATTCTGTTTATATGACATGTCAAGAATAGGCACATCTACAGAAATACAGCAGATCAGTAAGTGTGTGGGACCAAGAAGTGGGAATGGAAAGTGACTGCTAATTGACATGAGGTATGTCTCCTAGATAATGGAAGTGTGCTAAAATTGGACTGTGGTAATGGATGCACAAGTCTATGAATTTACTAAAAGACACCAAACTGAATATTCAAAATGAGTAAATTTAGTGGTATGTAAAGTAGATCTCAAAAATCTGTTTAAAAAATTTCCATACTCAATGAAACTAATGTTACAGAATTCGAGGGGCTGGTCAAAATTAGGACATATAATTGATTAATTATTGATATAATTCTATTGTTAAAGAGGGAAAATGATATGATCATCTCTGTAAAATGCAGTAAATACATTTGACAAACTCACTTGCTGAATATGTTAAGCATATTCAATAAGGGCTGAGTGCAGATGGCTCATGCCTATAATCCCAGCATTTTCTGAGGCCAAGACAGGAGGATCGCCTAAGCCCAGGAGTGCAAGATCAACATGGGCAACACAGTCAGACCTTGTCTCTACAAAATATGAAATAAAAAAATTAGCTGAGCATGGTGGCATGTGCCTGTAGTCCCAGCTACTCAGGAGGCTGAGGTGGGAGGATCACTTGAAGCTGGGAGGTCAAAGTTGTGGTGAGCCGTGATCGTGCCACTGCACTCCAGCCTGGGCAACAGAGTGAGACCCATCTCAAAAAACAAAACCAAAAAACACCTCAGTAAGGGAGGATGCAGTGGGTCATGCCTGTAATCCCAGCACTTTGGGCGGCTAAGGAGGGAGCACCACTTGAGGCCAAGAGTTTGAGACCAGCCTGAGCAACACAGTGAGACCCTATCTCTGAGAAAAATAAGAAAAAATCAGCCAGTTGTGGCAGCACACGCCTGTAGCCCCAACTACTCAGGCGGCTGAGTTTGAAGTTGCAGGGAACAATGATCACACCACTGCACTCCAGCCTCAGTGACAGAGCAAGATTGCCTGAAAAAGAAAAAAAAAAAAACAGAGAGAAAAGACAGAGAGAAATTAGTGGCTGGGCGCAGTGGCACACGCTTGTAATCCCAGCACTTTGCGAGGCCGAGGCGGGTGGATAACCTGAGGTTGGGAGATTGAGACCAGCCTGACCAACATGGAGAAACCCCGTCTCTACTAAAAATACAAAATTAGCTGGGCGTTGTGGCTCATGCCTGTAATCCCAGCTACTCGGGAGGCGGAGGCAGGAGAATTGCTTGAACCCAGGAGGCGGAGGTTGCAGCAAGCCGAGGATCACACCATCGCAGTCCAGCCTGGGCAATAAGAGTGAAACTCCGTCTCGTCTCAAAAAAAAGAGACAGAGAGAGATTACTTTGTGCAGACAGAAGAAAGCAAGTAGAGCTAGAAAAGAAAAGATGGAAAAGATGAAACTATCTCTATCTGCAGATGACAGAACTGCATATGTGAAAATTCAAGAAACATCAAAATTCAAAAACATCCTGCTAAAAACTGTAAAGAGAAATGAGTAATTAAGAGAAATCAGAAGATTAGAAAATTTACATATAATTGCAGATGTAATGGTAAAATTCAATTAACAAAAGACCACAATGTTGGAAAAAAAAACAAACAAACTAAAAACATCTGACAACGAAAATTCCAGATAATTTGGAGGGAGAGCTATGGCAGAAGGCAAGGAAAGGAAATAATAGATTTTGTTAAATTATTAATGGTGACTGAGATGTCTGTCTGTTAGAATTTAAAACTAGTAGAGGAAGAAAAATTGTATGTAGAACTTCTTAATTAGTGTTTAAGTAAAGAGAGGCCCGATCAATCCAATACAATAAGGAAATGGCAAAGGGAAGACAATAAACAAAAAGCACAAATTCAGGATGGAGAGAAAAAAATCAAACATTTAACTAGGTCAGATGCAGTGGCTCACACGTAATCCCAGTACTCTGGGAAGCTGAAGCAGGTGGATTATCTGAGGTCAAGAGTTCAAGATCAGCCTGGCCAACATGGCAAAACCCTGTCTCTACTACAAATACAAAAATTAGCCAGGCATAGTGGTGTGGGGCTGTAATCTCAGCTACTTGGAAGGCTGAGGCAGGAGAATCACTTGAGTCAGGGAGGTGGATGTTGCAGTGAGCTGAGATTGCACCACTACACTGCAGCCTGGGCGACAGAGCAAGACTCTGTCTCCAAAAAAACCAAACCAAAACAATAAACCACATTTGACTAATCCCAATAAAATGGGAAGGAGGTAAGTTCTCCTACTTAAAAGATAAAGACAGGCTGGGTGTGGTGGCTCACCCCTGTAATCCCAGCACTTTGGGAGGCACTTTGGGAGCCTGAGGCAGGCGGATCATGAGGTCAAGAGATGGAGACCATCCTGGCCAACATGGTGAAACCCCATCTCTAATAAAAATACAAAAATTAGCCAGGCATGGTGGTACATGCATGTAATCCCAGCTACTCGGAAGGCTGAGGCAGGAGAATTGCTTAAACCCAGGAGGCGGAGGTTGCAGTGAGCTGAGATCGCACCATTGTGCTCCAGCCTGGGCGATAGAGCAAGACTCTGTCTCGGGGGGGAAACCCCCCCCCCAAAAAACCATATATATATATACACACACACACAAAGTGTGAACAATGTTACATAAAAGTGTACTTACTTAGACTCTATTTTTGCTTTTAAAGAAGTATATATTTATGTATGCTTTATTATTTGTTTTTGTTTTTTTTTTTTTTGAGACAGAGTTTCGCTCTTGTTGCACAGGTTGGAGTGCAATGGCTCTATCTCGGCTCACCGCAACCTCCGCCTCCCAGGTTTAAGGAAATTCTCCTGCCTCAGCCTCCCTAGTAGCAGGGATTACAGGCATGTGCCACCATGCCCGGCTAGTTTTGTATTTTAGCAGAGACGGGGTTTCTCCACGTTGGTCAGGCTGGTCTCGAACTCAGATGATCCGCCCGCCTCAGCCTCCCAAAGTGCTGGGATTACAGGCATGAGCCACCGCGCCCGGCCTATTTATATGTTTTTGTAGTGACAAGGTCACCTATATTGCCCAGGCTGGTCTCGCACTCCCGGCTTCAAGCAATCCTCCTGCCTTGGCTTTCCAAAGTGTTGGGATTATAGATGTGAGCCACTCTGCCCAGTCTATATATGCTTTAAAAAGATTATACTCTAATAACCCGTTAACAATTGTAAGGAGTGATGTGACTTCCTGAATGCAATGTGATTATTATTTTTTCAACAAAAAGTCCGTATTATTTCAGAGGCTAAAAAATATCCATTCTTGGCCGCGCATGGTGGCTCACGCCTGTAATCCCAGCACTTTGGGAGGTCGAGGTGGGCAGATCACGAGGTCAGGAGATGGAGCCCATCCTGGCTAACATGGTGAAACCCCATCTCTACTAAAATACAAAAAATGTGCCAGACGGTGTGGCAGGCACCTGTAGTCTCAGCTACTCAGGAGGCTGAGGCAGGAGAATGGCGTGAACTTGGGAGGCGGAGCTTACAGTAAGTGGAGACCACACCACTGCACTCCAGCCTGGGTGACATAGCGAGACTCCATCTCAAAAAAAAAAAAAAAAAAAAAAAA
>NW_016815484.1:66642-90361 GCF_001698545.2 Rhinopithecus bieti
CATTTGTATATTCCATTTATGTAAAAGGACATTTATAGAAATATTCTATTTACACAAGTATATTCATAATTTATATATTACATTGTATACTATAAATATTCCATTTAAATAAATATTTATATAAATATTCCATTTATATTAAAATTCCATTTAATTCCATTTAATATAATATTTCCATTTAACATAAATATTTATATAAATATTCCAATTTATATAAATATTCAGAAAAGGCAGATCTGTGGAGACAGAAAGTAGATTAGTGGTTGCTAGGGACTGGGGGAAGGTCCATGAATAATAATGGCTGGTCATGGGCACAGAGTTTCTTCTTGGTGTGATGAAAATGTTCTGGAATTAGACAGTGGTGATGGTTGCATAACCTTGTAGATACACTAAAAACACTAAACTGGACACTTTAAAAGGACCAACTTTATAGTATGTAAATTATCTCAACAAAAAATACAACGAAAAGAAAAAGATGAATTAATAAACCTTATTTATTCTTACTTTGGATTTCCTAATGGTCCTCCTGCAAACTGGGAATTTCTGTCTAGAAATTCCTGCAAACCCTTTAGTTCTTGTAGCACTGATTCTAGCAGTTGGCAGGGAACACTACTTTCAATCTGTAAAAATGAAAGAATTTTCAAAAGTTTAAAAACACACCCTCTGTATAGCTATAATATAAACAATTTTAATTTTGAAATGACTATCTCTATAAATAAAGTTATTTCTTGCCTCAATTCACACCTGTTGATCCAAATAATACCTACATACTTCCTCTCCTGCCAGTGACACTGATGCATAATTTACAGTAAAATACAAATATTAAGAAAACATCTTGATTACTTTTATATATTTCTGTATAGTCATTACCCAGACCACAATACAGAAAATCTCCAACACCAAAAAAAGTTTCCTATGTTCCTTTGTAGACATGAGTCATCCCACCTGAGGTAACTACTTTTCTTAGTCCTATCAACATAGATGAATTTTGCAAGTTTTTAAACTTCATATAAATGGAATCATATACTGTGTTAGGCAAATACATTCTTATTCTTAGAAACCTGAACTTTTTTTTTTTTTGAGAGAGAGGGTCTTGTTGTTGCCTTGGAGTGTAGTGGTGCGGATCCTATCTTACTGCAGCCTTGACCTCCTAAGTTCAAGTGATCCTCCTGACTCAGCTTCCTAATTAGCTGGAACTACCGGCACATGCCACTACATCTGACTAATTGTAATCTTATTTTGTAGAAAAGGGATCTGGCCATGTTGCCCTGGCTGGTCCTGAACTCCTGGGCTCAAGCCTTCCAAAGCACTGGGGTTACAGGCACGGGCCTCTGTGCCCAACTCATGAACTTCAAGAGCCTCACAATTAAAAAATATATTTGGGCTGGGCACGGTGGATCACGCCTGTAATCTCTGCACTTCGGGAGGCCAACGCGGGCGGATCATTTGAGGTCAGGAGTTCGAGACCAGCCTGGCTAACATGGTAAAACCCTGTTTCTACTAAAAATACAAAAAATCAGCTGGACGTGGTGGCACGCGCCTGTAATCCGAGCTACTCGGGAGGCTGAGGCAGGAGAATCACTTGAACTCAGGAGGCGGAGATTACAGTGGGCCGAGATTGTGCCGTTGCACGCCAGCTTGGGCAACAAGAGCAAAACTCCGCCACTGCACTCCAGCTTGGGCAAAAAGAGCGAAAAGCAGTCTGTAAAGTATGCCAATTCATGGAAATTAGTGCTGGGTCCATGGAGTTTTTGTTCATATATATGTCAAAGTATTACATAGTAAATTTTGAACAATATTAAGTTGCTGGAATTATCCCTTATGACACCTTATGAGGGAGATATACTACTCCCCTTCTTTTACCATGATGTATCAGGCTCTGAAATGTTAAGTAATTTACTGATATTCAGACAATCAATGTTAGAGATGAGATTTAAACCTGAAGGTAAGCAGTTTCCTGTCCAAGAACGCAAACATGTACATAAAAGAATAACGTGCCAGGCGCTGGGGCCCCCTGCCTATAATCTTAGCATTTTGGGAAGCAAGGCAGGTGGTTCGCTTGAGTCTAAGAGTTCGAGACTGGCCTGGGCAACATGGTGAAATCCTATCTCTACAAAAGTACAAAATTAGCCAGGCATAGTGGCACACGCCTGTAATCCCAGCTACTCAGGAGGCTGAGGTGGGAGGATCGCTTAACCCCAGAGGGCAGAGGTTGCAGTAAGCTGAGATTGGGCCACTGCACTCCAGCCTGGGTGACAGAGCACAACCCTGACTCAAAAAAAAAAAAAAAGAATAACCTTTGCCATCCTATTTGTGTAATATCAACAAACGTGAAACAATCTAACCATTTATACCATCAACTGGCTACACAAAAATAACAGAGTAATATTATACAGACTTACTGCAGTGATCTCTCTGTTGCCACTCTTGAATATTCTCTCCACAACTAAGCTTGCGTCCCAAATGTTTCTGGAACAAAAAATGTTTTAATGATTATGCTGTAAATAAATAAAAAGAATTACAATAAATTTCTCTCTCTAGGAACTTAATGGCTTTATTCAGTTTTTAAAACTTGCAGTGGTTTCATTTAACATTTTACTAAGCTATCTAGAAGAATGGAATACTAGAAAATTTTCATACCTGATGTACTTAAGTTTTCAGATAATGAAATATTACTTAAGAAAATCAAAAGGCTCTGTATAATAAATTATAAACAGGAAATGTATAAAGGGGCTGTGTTCTGTTTCATACTTTTAAGCAAATGAGATGAATGAAATCATACATCTCAATTTAAGAGAAATATATATTAGGCATGATAGTTAAGATAATATGACAGACTGATTGCAAAAACGATCACATTTCTTTATCCTTCCCTATATCTATCCCCTTTGCAGTAAGATTTTGATGTCTCTCCCCTAAAAGTGGTCTATTTCCCACCTTTTAAATCTGGGTTGGCCCTGTGACTTCCCTCTGGTCAAGTGAGTAAGGTGGAAAAGTGCGTGGTAAGCCAGTTCTGAGCCTAGGATAAAAGTTTTGCAAGCGTCTACTCTTTCTCAAGGAACCCTGCCACCACCAACTAAATAATCCTTGGCTGGCCTGCTGGAGGATGAGAAACCATGTGGAGAACCACTAAGCTGTTTCAGCTTAGGCCATTCTAGACCAGCTGGAAAACATAACCTTGAACATGTGAGAGTCTAGCCAAGATAAGCATAGCTCTCTTTAACTTCACAACTGATTGCCTATTCTTGAGTTAGCCCAGCAAGACAGAAATGCCCTGTTGAACTATAGACACATGTCACTGAGTTATGGGGAAGTTTGTAACACTGTACATTAATATATATATAGACATACAGTTGACCTTTGAACAATACGGGCTTGAATTGTGTGGGTCCACTTACACACAGATTTTTTCCCACCTATGCTACCCCAACACATCAAAACCAACCCTTCCTCTTTCTACTCCTCAGCCTACTCAGCGTGAAGACAAGGATGAAGACTTTTATGATGATCCATTGCCACTTAATGAATAGTAAATATATTTTCTCTTCCTTATGATTTTCTTAATTTTTTTCTCTAGCTTACTTTATGGTAAGAATATAGTGTATAATACATATAACACAAAATATCCGTGTCACATCTGTTTTAGAGTTTGTCTAGGAGGTTCTCTGGTTTTACCAGACTCCCCACACTCCTACATCATGCAAAAGTTAAAAAAAAAAATACAAAATATGTGTTAATTGATTACTTATCAGTGAGGCTGCTAGACAGTAGGCTATTAATAATTAAGAAAGCTGAAAGTTGTACATAAATTTCTGACTCCATGAAGGCTGAGGAAGGGTGGTTGGCATCCCCTAACCCGTGTTGAGGAACAACTGTATTTTGACGCTACACACACACAAACATAGATCATGAGAGAGTGAGAGAAATAAAACACAGCAATGAATATAGTTAGATAATAAAAACCGAATAATAGAAAAGTTTTATTGATGAAAAATGAGCTAAAATAAAATTTAATAGGAATAAATGACATCCCAAATTCAAAGTTAAAAATACTTAACTAGGCCGGGCACGGTGGCTCACGCCTGTAATCCCAGCACTTTCGGAGGCCGAGGTGGGTGGATCACGAGGTCAGGAGATCGAGACCATCCTGGCTAACATGGTGAAACCCCGTCTCTACTAAAAAATACAAAAAATTAGCCGGGCATGGTGGCGGGCACCTGTAGTCCCAGCTTCTTGGGAGGCTGAGGCAGGAGAATGGTGTGAACCTGGGAACCAGAGCTTGCAGTGAGCTGAGATTATGCCACAGCACTCCAGCCTGGGTGACAGAGAAAGACTCTGTCTCAAAAAAAAAAAAAAAAAAAAAAANAGCACTTTCGGAGGCCGAGGTGGGTGGATCACGAGGTCAGGAGATCGAGACCATCCTGGCTAACATGGTGAAACCCCGTCTCTACTAAAAAATACAAAAAATTAGCCGGGCATGGTGGCGGGCACCTGTAGTCCCAGCTTCTTGGGAGGCTGAGGCAGGAGAATGGTGTGAACCTGGGAACCAGAGCTTGCAGTGAGCTGAGATTATGCCACAGCACTCCAGCCTGGGTGACAGAGAAAGACTCTGTCTCAAAAAAAAAAAAAAAAAAAAAAAAAAAAAAAAACTACTCAAGATGGGGCAAGGTGAGCAATAGTTCATTATTTCATAACAAACTTACCCCATGATCCGAGAAAAGTAAATGCAAATACCATTGTGTTTTCCAGAGTACACAATCTCTGGTCCAGTCACACAACTCATATTTGTGGTCTGAGTTGCTGGGTTTCCCAGAGCACACACTGGAGTTGACATGGCAGGAGGCTGTATACCTTGTACACACATAAGAAAAACAAATATCTTAAAAACAGAACCCATAAAATTCAGAATTCAAAATAACCCAAGTTTGTGTATCTAGACACAAAGGTATTTACAAAAATAATGAAATACATAGATATTTAATTTGGTTTTCCTTAATAAGAAGACAGATTTAAATGTGCATGGATACTCCCAGGTAGACTTGCAAGTGTTCACAATGCAGAATGAAAAGGAAACAAACTTGCAATAACTGCTTGTAATGCTGACAGTGAAACAGAACCAATTACCCAGATTTTAGGGTCCAATTTAATCCTGGAACCCAAACAATGGGCTTTCTAGGCATATTATAAGAGGAGTTCTTCCTAAATAAAGGCATTCACATCCAAATGCTAAAACTTGGTTGGACAGTGCTTCTAAAATTATATTTATTTTCAAGGGAATAAGGCAAGTTCATCTTTTTCACACTAAGCATTAAAGATAACTCATAATGTCAGCACTTCAAAATGAGTAGTAGAAGCAATCCAAAACAAAGAAAAGAGGTACCCTGAGATGGTGTTCCCAAAAAGGATGGATTTGGATAGGGACTACCACTAGGAACAGGAGAACCTAAAAAGGGAAAGAAGAATATAAAGATTTAGAAAAGAACATCTCAATCTTTTGAATGTGATCAAAATTAGATACAGAAGGTATTTCTTTTTTCTTTTTTTGAGGCAGGGTCTCTTCCATTATCTCGGCTCACTGCACCTCTGCCTCCTGGGTTCAAGCGATCCTCCCGTCTCAGCCTCCTGAGTAGCTGGGATTACAGGCTCATGCCACCACAGGTACAGGCCGGCTAATTTTTGTACTTTTAGTAGAGACAGGGTTTCACCAGATTGGTCAGGCTGGTCTCAAACTCCCAACCTCAGGTGATCCGCCCACCTCAGCCTCCCAAAGTGCTGGGATTACAGGTGTGAGCCATTGCGCCCGGCCACAGAAGCTACTTATAAGCATAAAAAGGAGTTACATTGTCCATGATACACGCAAGAATTAGGGACTCATCTCCTAGTAAGTTTCTAACAAGTCCCACCTTGGAAAACACTGATGTGGGAGTTAATTACTATTAAATCATTCATCTGTTTCCCTCTGAATATACACCAAATGAGTTACGTAAATATGATTGGTTACATCTTATTTTGCTTCCTTATGTTAAGGATTCAATATTAATAGATCACTTTTAAGAATCAGAATCTACAGATATATTCATCAATTATACAGTAGCAGTAAATAAAACATAATGAAAAGGTTTATTGACAAAAATTGCTATAAAGGTTCTAAGATTCAAATGATTAGAAACAATTTCATTTCAATGTTTCATACTCACTAGAATAGACAGGAGAACCCAAGATGGGACCAACATTACTTGGAGGTGGAAGAGTGGTTGGAAATCTCATCTGTGCTTCACCACCATACCTATTTTTATGACAAGAGGTTGAGTTTATTCAGTAAAACAAACTATCCATCTTAAAAACTGGAATTATTCTTTTCCTGCTTAGCTTCCAAATAAATGCTTTAAACATTACAGACTTTAATGTATTGTGCTGACAGTAAAATATATGCATAAGACTTATAATATTTATTCAGTAAACATGGACTTGAAATTGCTACCAGGAAGAATTATAAGAGACTCTGATAACTTCTAAGAACAAGATATGCAATGCATAGAATTTACTCTGTGAGTAAATGGCATTATAATTTTCACACTAGGTTATAATTAGATAGTATTTCAAAAAACGTTTCTAACAAAATCACATTTCAAATTCTTAAATATTTTCTAAATAGAAATATCTCTTTGGTACCAAGTTTCCTTAAAGTAATTCAGAAGCCTTCAATACTAATGATACATATTAAGCAGAATTGGCATAGTGTTTGGGGAAGTAAAAAAGATAGATGAGACAGTAACTGAGGTAGAACAAAGTATAGAAAGCAGACAAGAAGTTACAGAACAGAATCCAGAGTTAAAGTAATAATGCATAAACTATGCTAATTTAGTTGCTTCTATTACCATTATAACCTCTCCAGATTTCACCCTTTTGCAAATGAATTTTGGTAATTTGCCTACATAGTCACTCAACTGTTTGGCAAGGCTTTATCACATTGATAATAAAATCATTTTAAAAAGTGGCCCAGTAAAAAAAACAAACAAATAAACAAAAAAACCTTTCATATACCTAAAGAAAGCCCGAGTAGCCCAGGCAGATACTTCTCTGTCACAGGCAGCAGTGGAGCAAGCAAGAATAAGGCAAGTAGCACAAGCCTGGTCTTCCTGTAAAAAGAGGAATATTGGCCTTATATTAAATATAAACCTTTAAAATGATTTGTGTACTGCTAGACGCAATATTAAAGTCTGTATCTAGCACAGAGCAAGCGTTCGATAAATACTTGCTGACTGAATGAAATCAGTTAGTGTTAAAAAGACGAGTAAACACTACTGGTTTTATTTTAAGTTCATCAAAAGCACTAGGATTACAGAATGCTCTCTTTTCCTTTTTACCTAGATTCTGACTTACTTTTCAGCTTATGTCTCCAATTTTCTTCCTGTGGTCTTTCTACTTTCTAGAAAGTAACAATAAGTGGTAACTTTGAATACCTACCATGTGTCAGGTACTATTTTAAGAGTTTAGCATATATTAATCCTGGTAACACATATTACAATGTATAAGGAAACTGAAGCCCAGAGAAGTCAAGTAATTTACCTCAGTGGTGGAGCTGGGATTTTTACCACAGGTGCTTTGAATCCAGGGTCTGTATACTTAACTTTGAACTATCCCAATTTTAACCATATCAATTCCAGTTATGGCTCTGAAATACTAAGATCTTTACACTGTTGCCTCAAGTTTCTTCCTCAGGTCATTAAGCCAAAACAAACAAACAAAAAAGAACTTGTCCCTAAATGTCTTGTGCTTTTAATGAAAAGGCATTTATCATATAACCTGAACAAGAAACTTACTAGTAGACTTCAATAAGAATTTATCAACAACAGGCCAGGCACGGTGGCCCATGCCTGTAATCTCAGCACTTTGGGAGGCCGAGGCAGGCGGATCCTGAGGTCAGGAAACCGAGATCATCCTGGCTAACACAGTGAAACCCCATCTCTACTAAAAATACAAAAAATTAGCCAGGCGTCGTGGCAGGTGCCTGTAGTCCCAGCTACTTGGGAGGCTGAGGCAGGATAATGGTGTGAACCTGGGAGGCGGAGCTTGCAGTGAGCTGAGATCGCTCCACTGCACCAGCTTGGGAGACAGAACGAGACTATGTCTCCCAAAAAAAAAAAAAAAAAAAATTATCAACAACAGAGAATAAAAATCTGAAAGCTCACTACAAGACTTATATTAATCCTGCTTTCAAATGTCAGTTCACATACAGTGACTGAGGCAAAGAAAGGAATATTGTTAAGATTATCGATTTATGGCTGGGCATAGTGGCTCATGCCTGTAATCCCAGCACTTTGGGAGGCCGAGGCTGGTGGATCACATGAGGTCGGGAGTTCGAGACCAGCCTGACCAACATGGAGAAACCCCGTCTCTACTAAAAATACAAAATTAGCCGGGTGTGCTTGCACATGCCTGTAATCCCAGCTACTAGGGAGGCTGAGGCAGGAGAATCGCTTGAACCTGGGAGGTGGAGGTTGCAGTGAGCCAAGATCGTGCCATGGCACTCCAGCCTGGACAACAAGAGCAAAACTCCATCTCAAAAAAAAAAATCTATTTATTACGGTATTCCAGTCCCAATATACATAAACTATGACTCCCACTGTTTGATTAAAATAGTATCACATTTTTAACAAGTATATATAATTACCTGATGTAATTTAAAGAATCTTTCAATCTCTTCTCCATCTCCACCCACATTACTCACAAGTAGATGCCTCAGTTGATCTACAGGTCTAAGTTTATGAAACATAAGGCTCCCCTAAGAAATTTGAAGAAAGAACATGAAAAAGAGATTTACCAAGACTGGCTGATAGCAACGGACCCTGCTACCTTATTTGATAAAATAAATGAAACAAACAAACAAAAACCCTTCAACAATACAAAGTAGGCTGGGTATGGTGGCCCACACTTGTATTTCCAGCACATTAGGGGGCTGAGGCAGGAGGACTGGCTGACGTGATATAAAAAGTAAAACTGGTCAAAAGGATCATCTACATCTCAACTCAGTCTCCAGTAGATCTATGTATCTATGAAGAAAACTTAATACAATTGCCCCTGCAAAGCTGCCCCTGAAACCAGAGAATTACAGTTAGATTATTAATTAATCAGGTTGCTATTTGTATCAATTTAGACAAAAAAAAAAAAAAAAAAGCTAGAAACATAGTCATACCTTATACCAGAATAAATTCCAAATAGATCAAAAGACTTAAAGGATAAAATAAAACCATCATAGTATTAGGTTGGTACAAAAGCAATTGAGGTTTTTTGTACCAATTAGGTTGGTACAAAAGCATCATAGTATTAGGTTGGTACAAAAGCAATTGAGTATTAGGTTGGTACAAAAGCATTGACTGTAATGGCATTACAATCAATGGCAAAACCTCAATTGTTTTGCACCAATCAATAAACAAAAGGAACTACGAGTGGATTCTTTTATAAACCTTAGTGAGAGGAAGCTTTTCAACTATGACATATTTCAAATGATGGCTGGGCAGATTAGCTCTCGCCTGTAATCTCAGCACTGTGGGAGGATGAGGTGGGTGGATAGCTTGAGCTCAGGAGTTTGAGACCAGCCTGGGCTTTAGTGAGATCCTGTCTCTACAGAAAATACGAAAATTAACCGGGTGTGGTGGCAAACGCCTGTAATCCCAGCTACCCAGGAGGCTGATGTGGGAGGATCCCTTGAGCCTGGGAGGCAGAGGTTGCAGTAAGCCAAGACTGTGCACCATACTCCAGCCCGGGTGACAGAGTAAGACCCTGTCTAAAGTAAAATAAAATAAATAAAATAAAATATCAAATAACTGATAATTTTGATTACTTACAAGCTTGTGTGCTGGGAAAAACCTCAATAAACAAAGTCAAATAACAAACCAGGAAGGCTGGGTGCAGTGGCTCACACCTGTAATACCAGAACTTTGGGATGCCAAGGCAGGTGGACCACCTGAGATCAGGAGTTCGAGACTATCCTGGCCAACATGGTGAAACCCCGTCTCTACTAAAAATACAAAAATTAGCCAGGTGTGGTGGCGTGTGCCTGTAATCCCAGCTACTCAGGAGGCTGTGGCAAGAGAATTGCTTGATCCGGGGAGGCAGAGGTTGCAGTGAGCTGAGATCACACCACTGCACTCCGGCCTGGGTGATGAGTGAGATCCCGTTTCGAAAAAAAAAGAAAAAAAAAAAAAGAAAATGCTGCCATTAAGCCACTTCAGAGTACTAGACAAACATATTATATATCGCTTATTTTTGTCACTACCTTAACAGAATACGTACATACCTGTGCTGAGAGGAGAACAAATTTCTTCGGAGGTAACATGTGCTGCTGTACAACAACTGGTGAATCAGTTATTGGAATATGATCCTTGTTTAAGGGTGTAATTATTTTATCTACTTTCAATTCATCTATCGCAGAAAGAGCCCAGGAATGACCATCAACACGGGTTGTCATCTACATAAAAGAAATAAATGTTTTACATATCATATTGAAGTTACACAATGCAAAAGAAAAAACTACAGACTTAATAAATAAATAAGTAAATTTAACAAATAGTACATTAACATGAATATTTTCGAAAGTATTACATAATTTTCTACTATCTTTTTTTAATCAGGTATTTTTCTGGGGTTTTTTTTTCTTTTTTTTTGAGATGAAGTTGTCTAGGCTGCAGTGTAGTGGCATGATCTTGGCTCACTGCAACCTCCGCCTCCCAGGTTCAAGTGATTCTCCTGGCTCAGCTGCCCCAGTAGGTGGGATTACAGTCATATGCCACCACGCCAGCTAATTTTGTATTTTTAGCAGAGACAGGGTTTCTCCATGTTGGTCTGGCTGGTCTCGAACTCTTGACCTCAGGTGATCCGCCCACCTCGGCCTCCCAAAGTGCTGGGATTACAGGCATGAGCCACCGCACCTGGCCTCTGGGTTTTGTTTTGTTTTTTTTTTCTGAGACAGCATCTTACTCTGTCACCCAAGTTGGAGTGCGGTGGCATGATCACAGCTCACTGCAACCTCGACCTCCTTGGGTTCAGCTGATTCTTCCACCTCAACCTCCCAAGTAGCTGGGACTACAGGAGAATGCTACCACGCCCGCCTAATTTTTCTTTGTTTTGTATAAACAGGGTTTTACCATGTTGCCCAGGATATTCTCAAA
Source organism: Rhinopithecus bieti (assembly GCF_001698545.2). Taxonomy (NCBI): domain Eukaryota; kingdom Metazoa; phylum Chordata; class Mammalia; order Primates; family Cercopithecidae; genus Rhinopithecus; species Rhinopithecus bieti. The sequence goes on from NW_016815484.1 coordinate 77,814, forward strand.
CTTCTGGGCTCCTGCAGTCTGCCCATCTTGGCCTCTCAAAGTGCTCATCAGGCATTATCTTTTTTTTTTTCTGAGACGGAGTCTCACCCTGTCGCCGAGGCTGGAGTGCAGTGGCGTAATCAGAGCCCACTGTAATGTCTGCTTCCCAGGTTCAAGTGATTCTCCTGCCTCAGCCTTCCAAGTATGTGGGATTACAGACGCACAACACCACGCCCGGCTAATTTTTGTATTGTTATTAGAGACCGGGTTTTGCCATGTTGGTCAGGCTGGTCTCAAACTCCTGACCTCAGGTGATCTGCCTGCCTTGGCCTCCCAAAGTGCTAGGATTACAGGTGTGAGCCACCGCGTACACCATAAGCAGGCATTTTCTACACTAATACATAAATCTGTTTGTACTAGAAGACAAGGGCAAACTTTTCTCAAGATAAACTGTAAATACTCCTTAATAAGATTATAATTCTCTCAATCAAATAACTACCTTCTACCATGTTTCCAGGATTGATTAAACCTGCTAAGATACTATCTTTCCTTTAAAAAGTATTTTACCGGCTGTATTTTACTGGCTGGGCGGGGTAGCTCACACCTATAATTCCAGCACTTTGTGAGGTGGAGGTGGGCAGATTACCTGAGGTCAGGAGTTCAAGACCAGCCTGGCCAACGTGGTGAAACCCTGTCTCTACTGAAAACAGAAAAATTAGCTGGGCGTGGTGGCACACGCTTGTAATCCCAGCTACTCGGGAGGCTGAGGCAGGAGAATTTGTTGAGCCTGGGAGATGGAGGTTGCAGTGAGCTGAGATCGTGCCACTGCACTCCAGCCTGGGTGACAGAGTAAGACTCTGTTGTCAAATTAAAAAAAAAAAAATAAGTATTTTACCAGCCTAGACAACATAACGAAACCCTATCTCTACAAAAAATAAAAAACTACCTCGGTGTGGGGGCATGTGCCTCTATTCCTAGCAACTCAGAAGTCTGAGGTATGACGACTGCTTGAACCCAGGAGTTTGAGGCTGTAGTGAGCTATCATGCCAATGCACTCCACTCCAGAGCAAGACCCTGTCTCACAATTAAAAAAAAAAAAAAGTATTTTAATCCTTTAAAATACTTTATAATACAAAATTTCAAGCAGCCAAAAATGTTGAAAATACAGTAAAAGTCCACATGCCCAATACCTAGATTCAACAACTGTTAGCAGTTTGCCATATCTGCATTCTCTCTCTTCCTGTATATTTTTGTTTTATTGTACTATTTGAAAGTATAGACATCATTTATCACTCTTAAATACTTTTGTACATATCTCCTAAAAATGAGAATGTTTTCTTACAAACCATATAATAACATTTAAAAATGTTATTGGCTGGACGAGGCGGCTCATGCCTGCAATCCCAACACATTGGGAGACCAAGGCAGGGGGATCCCTTAAGCTTAGGAATTCAAGACCAGCAGGGGTTACATGGCAAAACCCTGTTCCGCGATCTCGGCTCACTGCAAGCTCCACCTCCCGGGTTCACGCCATTCTTCTGCCTCAGCCTCCCGAGTAGCTGGGAGTACAGGCGCCGCCACCACACCCGGCTAATTTTTTGTATTTTCAGTAGAGATGGGGGTTTCACCGTTTTAGCCAGGATGGTCTCGATCTCCTGACCTTGTGATCCACCCACCTCGACATTACGCTGGGATTACAGGCGTGAGCCACCACACCCAGCTTACAAAAAATGTAAAAATTGGCTGTATGTGGTAATGCACACCTGTAGTCCCAGCTACTTGGAAGGCTGAGGTGGGAGGACTGCTTGGACCTGGGCAACAGGGTGAGACACTGTCTTTTTTAAAAGAGTTAAAAAAAAAAAAAGAAAAAAGCTAACATTTATGGAATGGTGCTTCCAATGAGTGCCAGGCATTGTTTTGAGTGTTTTACACACATGAGCTCATTTAGTCTCATAACTCCATAGTGGCAGGAACGATTATAACTATTATAGAGGAATAAACAGCCAAAAACGTGTCCTCTGCTCCATAGTTTTGAGGAAGTAGAGATAGGATTAAAATCAGCATCCCCCACCAGCACAAAATCCCAACCAGAACACGGTTTATATCTTATTAAGTTCTGAATCCTCACAGTTTATCACAGCACAAGGCTGGTAGTACATGCTCAGTAAAGCTCAAAGAATAAAGGAAAGAAGAAGAAGGGCACTCCTCATCTCCCTCCTGCTCCTACCCCAGCTCTTTGAACCTTGTCAGAAATTTGGTAGAGCTCATGCAGACAATACTCCTATCCCTGGGAGTTCTGCTTTTCCTCCTCCCACTTACACACACCTTTTGCCAGTCCCATCTGGAAGGGTTCAAATTTAAGAACCACCAGAAAACCACTAGTTTTCTGTGAAAACTAGAAGCAAAATGCCTGTGAAGAGGTAGCTCCAAAGACACAGTACCAGACATTCACAATCCACTAGGGGCTGGTTTATCTGGTTTGATCAGCAGCCTCAGTCGGCTATGCAGGACTATTTAGACAGGCAGGAGTGAACAGAGGACACCAAGGGGATGGAGACAGGCAGCCTCCCCTCACCTTCTTACAAACTGGGGACTAGGATGGGCAGCTGGGGGCAGGGGCAGTTCGTGGGTTCACAGCAGCCTCAGCCCTCACCTAGGAAGACCATATCCACTTCATGATGTACGTGGTGATTTTTGTGTTTAAAACAAAACCGTGTGTTTGTGGGTGTCCCTTTGTTTATGTCAGAAAGAAAAATGAAATACAATAAGAAAGATGTTGCAACTCAGTTCTCTTAAGTGAGGTTCAATTGACTCTTCAAACTTTATGTCTGAAAGTTTCCGTAATTAAAAAAAAAAAAGACAAAATTACAAAGAGATTGTTAGAATAAAGTTCTAAGTCACAACTATAATGGATGGCCTCATATTTAAATAACTAAACAAACAACATATTTAAATGAGATAAAGATCATTCCATATGAACCTGACATGTTTTCAGAAAAAAAAAAGATACATGTATTTTCTGGTACATTATGGAAGTTATTCTACAAGGGTCTAACGTTTTCTTTAAAGATGTCTTTTTGTGATTACCACAGTAACTTCTAACCTGACAGAGGAAAAACAAATAATTGACAGGATATTTCTTTACATTATAATTTCTAATCATATGTTATTAGAAGCAAACAGCAATAAATCAGAAGATAAAAAGTTTCTTACCATATTATCCTTCACTTAAAATTATATAATAGTTTTTTCAGAATTGTCAGGATAACTTACCTGGGTTTCCATCATTGGCTTTTGGAAAGGGAAAGTATCATGGTTGACACACCATAAAATATCATTATCCTCATTTTCTGAGGCTGCCATCAATAGAATACCTAAAAGTTTAATATACAAAATATTATTACATCATGTCAAATAATATGCATCCTCAATAACCTTAATAACTATTATTAGGTTGGTGCAAAAGTAATTGCAGTTTTGTAATTAAAATTATAAAACCGGGCTGGGCATGGTGGCTCATGCCCGTAATCCCAGCCCTTTTGGAGGATGAGGTGGGCGGATCACAAGGTCAGGAGTCTGAGACTAGCCTGACCAGCATGGTAAAACCCTGTCTCTACTAAAATACAAAAATTAGCTGAGCATGGCAGCAGGCCTCTGTAATCCCAGCTATTTAGGAGGCTGAGGCAGGAGAATGGTGTGAACCCAGGAGGTGGAGGTTGCAGTAAGCTGAGATTGTGCCACTGCACTCCAGCCTGGGTGACAGGGCAAGACTCTGTCTCAAAAAAAAAAAAAAAAAATTTTACAAAACCACAAGTACTTTTATGCCAACTTAAAATTAGCACATATAGATATACACACACAACATCGATCTTTATAAACAAACAAGTTACAAAATAAAATAATTCCATGAAAGACTATATAATTATTTTTAGGGTAGACTCAAGTGTTCTCAATTTTAAACTGTATTTCTCTCAGGTAAACATATTTTTTTTTCACATTTTAGCATTTCTGAACTTAGGGTATATCTTGCAGTCAATGGGCTTATCAATTTAATTATTAATTTTATAAAAACATATTTAGTATATAAAAAATGCTGTGACTGACAATTCACAATGTAATAGAAGCTAATATTCAACGAAATACAGTTTATATACTGGTTAATTCAAACACACCATGAATAAAAATGATGAAGGTGCCCAAGGAATGGCAGAGATAAGTGTACTATAGAAGCAATCATCTGGGCCAGGTGCTGTGGCTTATGCCTGTAATCCCAGCAGTTCAGGAGGCTGAGGCAGGCTAATCACTTGAGCCCCATGAGTTGGAGACCAGCCTGGGCAATAAAGTAAGACCTTATTTCAACAAAAAGTGAGGCAGGAGGATTGCTTGAGCCGGGGAGGTAGAGGTTGTAATGAGGCAAGACTGCACACCGCACTCCCACTTGGGTGACACTAGACACTGTCTCAAAAAAAAAAAAAAAAAGCAATTATCTCAACAAAACTCACCAACATGGTGGCTCACACCTATAATCCTAGCACTTTGCGAGGCAGAGGTGGCAAGATTGCTTGAGCCTAGGAGTTAAAGACCAGCCTGGGAAACATGGTGAAACCCCATCTCTACAAAAAATACAAAAATTAGCCAGGAGTGGTGGCACACGCCTGTAGTCCCAACTACTCAGGAGGTTGAGCAAGGAGGATCACCTGAGCCTGGGAGGTTGAAGCTATGGTGACCCAAGATCCTGCCACCACATTCCAGCCTGGGTAACAGAGTGAGAACCTTCCTCCCTACCCCCAAATGACTTGGAAAAATACTCCGTGTTCATGGATTTGAAGACTAAATATAGTTAAGATGGCAACATGCCCCAAATTGATACACCTATTTAGCTATCACAATCCAACCTCACTTTTTTTTTTTTTGAGATGGACTCTTGGTCTGTCCCCCAGGCTAGAGTGGATCTTGGCTCACCGTAACCTTCACCTCCCCAGTTCGAGCAATTCTCTTGCCTCAGCCCACAAGTAGCTGTGACTACAGGCATGACCCCCGACACCCGGCTAATTTTTGTATTTTTAGTAGAGACGGGGTTTCACCATGTTGGCCAGGCTGGTCTCGAACTGACCTCAAGTGATCCACCTGCCTTTGCCTCCCAAAGTGTTGGGATTACAGGCGTGAGCCACTGTACCCAGCCCCACCTCACTTTTTTTGCAGAAATTAACAAGGTGATTATAAAATTTATATGAAAATTCAAGAGAGTGAGAATAGCCAAAATCATCTTTAAAAAAAAAATCAGGCCAGGTGCACGGTGGCTCATGCCTGTAATCCCAGCACTTCAGGAGGCCGATGCAGATAGATCACTTGAGCTCAGGAGTTTGAGACCAGCCTAGGCAACATGGCAAAAGCCTGTCTCTACAAAAAATATAAAAATTAGCCAGGTGTGGTGGCACACGCCTGTAGCTTCTCTCAGCTACTCAGGAGGCTGAAGTGGGAGGACAGCATGAGAATGGGAAGCAGAAGTTGCAGCGAGCAGAGATTGTGCTACTGCACTCCAGCCTGGGCAACAGAGCCAGACCATCTCAAAAAAAAAAAAACAAAAAAAACAAAAAAAAACAACAACAAAAAAAAACAGCTCAAAGTTGGAATAGTCATACTTGCCAATTTCAAAACTTATTACAAAGCAACAGTAATCAAGACTGTGCTACTGACATAAGGATGGATAATATAGACCAATAGAATAGAACTGAGAATCCAGAACCCATATATTAACGGGTAATTCACGTGAGAAAGCAAGATGAAGACAATTCAATGGGGAAATAATAGTCTTCAACAAATGGTGCTCAGACGGCTAGATATCCACATGCAGACGGATGAAGTCAGATTCCTACCTCATACAACATATAAAAATTATCACAAAACAGATCAAAAACCTAAATGTAGGAGTGAAAACTACGCTTTCAACTTCAACTTTTGAATTTCACTACAATTTCAAATTTTATTTTATATTCAGCAGGTACATGTGCAGATTTGTTACTTGCGTATATTGCGTGGTGCTAAGGTTTAGGGTACAACTGATTCCATCACTCAGGTACTAAGCATAAGACCCAACAGTCAGTTTTTCAACCCTTGCTCCCCTACTTCCCCAACCCTTCTAGTAGTCCCCAGTTTCTACTGTTGTAATAGGGTATTTTCAAATGCCTCAAAATGCCATATAATTTTAACAGTTTTAAGAATCTCATCTTAAATCTGATAGTATTTCAGAACTTACCTTTACTATAAAGTGCTCTATGTACTTTTGAAGGCTTTTCTACAGTTGAAGATGCTGAGAATCCAGGAGGTAAGCGGACGTGAATCAGCGTCAGTGTATTAGGCCGTGCTAATGGCTGTCTGAATGGACAAGTGCTGAAATATAACCTTACACCTGAAGATGGGGTAAAATTATGCATCAGTAAAAGAAAATAAGGACCTGAGGTAAATGTGTTATTGAAGCAATTACATACAGCAACGCAAAACTCTGCTAAAACCATACATAACTTTCCGGACTAATTTTTTTTTGGGGGGATGGAGTCTAGCTCTGCTAGACTCCAGGCTGGAGAGCAGAGGCACCATCTCGGCTTACTGCAGCCTCCACCTCCCGGATTCAAGCAATTCACCTGCCTCAGCCTCCTAGGTAGCTGGGACTACAGGCATGTGCCACCATACCCATCTAATTATTTTTATTTTTATTTTATTTTTGAGACAGTCTTGCTCTGTCGCCCAGGCTGGAGTGTAGTGGCGCGATCTTAGCTCACTGTAAGCTCCACCTCCTGGTTCACGCCATTCTCCTGCCTCAGCCTCCCGAGTAGCTGGGACTACAGGTGCCCGCCACCACGTCTGGCTAATTTTTTGTATTTTTAGTAGAGATAGGGTTTCACCATATTAGCCAGGATGGTCTCGATCTCCTGACCTCAGAATCCATCTGCCTTGGCCTCCCAAAGTGCTGGGATTACAGGTGTGAGCCACTGCGCCCAGCCCCCTGACTAATCTTAAATTACCATATAGACTATCAGCTGAAATATATATCTAAGAAAATGTCACTCAAAATTGAGAGGTGAATCAATACATTTCATTAGAAAGAACTTGCAAAGACAAACCAAGAAATCTTGTGTTCTAGTTCAGGCTTTGTTACAAAATGTGAGCCACTGTGCCATTTAGGCTTGGCTTTTGTTTTGCTTTACTGGTTTCTTGAGACAGGGTCTTGCTCTATTGCCCAGGATGAAGTATAGTAGCATAATCTCAGTTCACTGCAGCTTCAAACTCCTGGGCTCACGCGATCTTCCTGACACAGCCTCCCAAGGAGCTGTACTACAAGGCCGTGTCACTACACCTAGCTAATTTCTGTATTTTTAGTAGAGACAGGGTTACAGGGTTTCACTATGTTGCTCAGGTTAGTCTTGAACTCCTGGGCTCAGGCAATCTGCCCACCTTGATCTCCCAAAGTGCTAGGATTACAAGTGTGAGCCACCATGCCTGGCCTAGGCTTGGTTTTATATCTATAAAATGAAGAAAAAGAAAGATCTCCCAGTTTTCAAAATCCTTTATTTTACAAATTATTTATAGGGCTTTAAAGCAGATATAGAAGTAAAAATATATTTCTAATCATAAATTTCCAAATCTAAGAATTTTCAGAAGCTGTAACAATAACACAGATATGTAAATAAAACAACATACCTGCATATGTGACAGCCAATAACTGGCAGTCCAGTGATTCAGAATTTTCAATCACTGCTATTTGGACAATTGGTTTAAAAACAGAACGATCGATGGTCCTAAAAGAAAGGAGAAAATAAAGTGTATTTTTAAAATGTGTCTGCTAAATTATAAGAAACATTTCCCATCAGAATGTTTACATATTTCCATATTTTCTTTTTTTTTTTTTTGAGATGGAGTCTCACTCTGTTGCCCAGGCTGAAGTACAGTGGTGTGATCTCGGCTCACTGCAATCTCCGCCTCCCAGGTTCAAGGAATTCTCCTGCCTCAGTCTCCTGAGTAGCTGGGATTACAGGCTTGCGCCAGCATGCCTGGCTAATTTTTGTATTGTTTTGTAGTAGAGACGGGATTTCATCATGTTGGCCAGGCTGGTCTCGAATTCCTGACCTCGTGTGAGCGTGATCCGCCTGCCTCGGCCTCCCAAAGTGCTGGGATTACAGGCGTGAGCCACTGTGCCCGACCACATGTTTCCACATTTTCTAAATATGCTAACTAATTTAAGACTAGCTTTTTAGGAAAGTAATACAAGAACAGCAAGAACTGGAAAAACTCTTAAATGTGTACGTTTTACACTTATATTGTTAAGAGTAACCCTATTTTCAAACAAAGATCACCAAAAAAGACTAAAACCATTGGGTGAATGGTTGGTGGGGAGCAGTGTTCTCAGAGTGTCAAAGTATCATTACTACTAATTAAAAAGGGAGAAAGTGCAGGTGCAGTGACTCACACCTGTAATTCCAGCATTTTGGGAAGCCGAGGCAGGCGGATCACCTGAGGTCAAGAGTTCAAGACCGGCCTGGTCAACATGGTGAACCCCCATCTCTACTCAAAATACAAAAAAATAAGGCAGGTGTAGTGCATGCCTGTAATCCCAACTATTCAGGAGGCTGAGGCAGGAGAATCACTTGAACCCAAGGTGGAGGTTGCAGTGAGCTGAGATCACACCACTGCAGTCCAGCCTGGGAAACAAGCCCAGACTCTATCTCAAGAAAAAAAAAAAGGGGGGGGGGAGGAAATTAACCTTTATAATGTAGACATTTAGTTAACATCACCTCAAAGAAGTTTTCAACAGTGAGAAAACTGCTATTATGTGTCTCCTGATATAATGTAGTAAGACATTTCACACTGCCTATGTGAATTCATTACAATGTGAATTGCCATTTCACATTGTAGTAAGACATTTCTCAGCACCTGGAGAGGCTGAGGCAGTCAGACCACTTGAGGCCAGGAGTTTGAGAACAGCCTGGTCAACATCTTTACTAAAAAATATATAAAAATTAGCCAGGAACAGTGGCGCATGCCTAGAGTCCCAGCTACTTGGGTGGCTGAGGCACAAGAATCACTTGAACTTGGATGCAGAGGTTGCAGTGAGCCAAGATAGCGCCATGGCACTCCAGGCTGGGTGACAGAGCAAACCTCTATATCAAAAGAAAAAAAAAGAAAAAATATAAATATACATATATAAATACATATAAACACTGTATATAAAATATATGTATATAAAATGTATTACTGAGAATCTAATTATAAAAAAAGATAAATTCAGAAAATTGTGTAATTCTCCTGCCCCTCCCTTCCAAATGTCAATATTATAAAAAAAAGAAAGGTGGCCACGGGGCTGTTTTATATTAAAGAGCCCAATGCAACCAATCCAATTCATAAATTCTGATTGTAATTTGAGAAAAATGCAAAGAAAAACAACTATAAAAGATTTTGAAGCCACGTGTGGTGGCTCACACCTGTAATCCGTAAGACACGGATTGCCGCTTTGGGAGGCTGAAGTGGGTGGATCATTTCAGGTCAGGAGTTCAAGACCAGCCTGGCCAACATGATGAAACCCCATCTCTACTAAAAATACAAAAATTACCCAGGTGTGGTGGCTCGTGCCTGTAGTCCCAGGTACTCAGGAGGCCAAGGCAGGAGAACTGTTTGAACCCAGGAGGTGGAGGCTGCAGTGAGCTGACATCGTGCCATGACATTCCAGCCTGGGCAGCAGAGCAAGACTCCACCTCAAAAAAAAAAAAAAAAAAAAAAAAAAAAAGATTTTGGGGGCATGGTGGCTCAAACCTGTAATCCCAGCACTGTGAGAGGCTGAGGCAGGCACGTTGCTTGGGCCCAGGAGTTCGAGACCAGCCAGGGCAACATGGTGAGATCTCCTCTCTACAAAAAATACAAAAATTAGCCAGGTGGAGCTGTGCGTGCCTGTGGTCCCAGCTACTTGGGAGGCTAAAGTTGGAGGATCACCTGAGCCTAGGGAGGTCAAGGCTGTAGTTAGCCATGATTGCACTACTGCACTCAATCCTGGGCAGCAGAGTTTAAAGAAAAAAAAAAAGGAAAAAAAGATTTTGGGGACTACTGGGCAATTTTAATACGGACTAAGTATACCGTTGTTATGTAAGAGACTAAAGGCATGTCAGAGGCTCATGCCTGTAATCCCAGCACTTTGAGAGGCTGAGACTCGTGGATTGCTTGACCTCAGGGATTCAAGACCAGCCTGGGCAACAATGGTGAAACCTCATCTGTACCAAAAATACAAAAAATTAGTCAGGCGTGGTGGCGCACGTCTGTGGTCTCAGCTACTTAAGAGGCTGAAATGTGAGGATGGCTTGAGCCTGGGGGGAGGAGGAGGAGGCTGCAGTAAGCCAAGATCACACCACTGCAATCCAGCCTGGGTATCAGAGTGAGACTCCATTTCAAAAAAAAAAAGAGTTACAATGTCTACAACGTATTTTCAAATGGCTCATAAGACAGACAGGCAGGGCCGGGCGCAGTGGCTGTAATCCCAGCACTTTGGGAGGCTGAGGCGGGTGGATCACGAGGTCAGGAGATCGAGACCATCCTGGCTAACACAATGAAACCCCGTCTCTACTAAAAATACAAAAAACTAGCCGGGTGTGGTGGCGGGCACCTGTAGTCCCAGCTACTCGGGAGGCTGAGGCAGGAGAATGGTGTGAACTGGAGGGGTGGAGCTTGCAGTGAGCTGAGATCGCACCATGCACCACTGCACTCCAGCCTGGGCGACAGAGCGAGACTCTTCTCTTTCTCAAAAAAAAAAAAAGACAGGCAACAAAGAGGCAAAATGTTAACAATTGAGATAAAGAATGTATTAGTTTTGCTGGGTGCAGTGGCTCACCCCTGTAATCACAACACTTTGGGAGGCCGAGGTGGGGGTTCGCGAGGTCAGGAGTTCGAGACCAGCATGGCTAGCATGGTGAAACCCTGTCTCTACCGAAAATACAAAAAATTAACCAGGCATGGCGGTGTGTGCCTACAGTCCCAGCTGCTTGGGAGGGTGAGGCAGGAGCACTGCTTGAACCTAGCAGCAGAGGTTGCAGTGAGCTGAGACTGAACCAATGCACTGCAACCTGGGTGACGTGACAGAGCGAGATTCCGTCTCAAAAAAAAAAGGGGGTATTTGTTTTGCCACATTGTTCTTTTAATTTTTTTTTTTTTTTTTGTGGATTTGAAAACATTCCAGAAAAAAGTTAGAGGGAAAAACAGAAAATTATGTGTTTTCAATTGTCTGCCTTCAGAATTTTTTCTTGTCACTGAACAATAAAACAAAACAAAAAGTTAGCCTGAGCAAGGTAGCAAGACCCCAGGTCTACTAAAAATAAAATTAGGTGGGCATGGGGGTGCACGCCTATAGTCATAGCTACTTCGGAAGCTTAGGCATGAGGATCACGTCAGCCCAGGAAACTGAGGCTACAGCAGACTACGATTGCATCACTGCACTCCAGTCGGGGCAACAGAGTGAAACCCTGCCTGAAAAAAACAAAAAGTTGATTTATTTCACTTCGATTGTAGCAATAACCTAGGCACAATGACAACAAAAGTTGGAAATTTGAGGCCTTCGTTATAAAAATAGTGTTTGCAGGTGGGCGCATTGGCTCATGCCTGTAATCCCAGCACTTTGGGAAGCCGAGGCGGGTGGATCACCTGAGGTCGGGAGTTCGAGACCAGCCTGACCAACATGGAGAAAACCCGTCTCTACTAAAAATACGAAATTAGCCGCTACTCAGTAGGCAGAGGTTGCAGTGAGCCGAGATTGCACCATTGCACTCTAGCCTGGGCAACAAGAGCGAAACTCATCTCAAAAAAAAAAAAAAGCTCGTGCCTGTAATCTCTACACTTTGGGAGGTGTGGTGGGTGGATTACCTGAGGTCAGGAGTTAGAGACCAGCCTGGCCAACATGGCGAAACCCAGTCTCTACTAAAAACACAAAAATTAGGCTGGGCGTGGTGGCTCACGCCTGTAATCTCAGCACTTTGGGAGGGCTAGGTGGGTAGATCACGAGGTCAGGAGATCGAGACCAGCCTGGCCAACATGGTGAAACCCTGCTTCTACTAAAAATACAAAATTAGCTGGGCATGGTGGTGCATGTCTGTAATCTCAGCTACTCGGGAGGCTGAGGCTGGAGAATCGCTTGAACACACAAGGCAGAAGTTGCAGTGAGCCGAGATAGTGCCACTGCACTCCAGCCTGGGCAACAAGAGCGAAACTCTGTCTCAAAAAATATATATATATAAAAATTAGCCAAGCGTGGTGGCAAGGACCTGTAATCCCAGCTACTAGGGAGGCTGTGGCAGGAGAATCAGTTGAACCCAGGAGGTGGAGGTTGCAGTGAGCCAAGATTGTGCCACTGCACTCCAGCCTGGGTGACAGAGTGAGATCCTGTCTCAAAAAAATAAATAAATAAAAATAAATAAAAAAAAAAAAGAGTCTCTAACAGTTCCATTCAAAACATAACATACGGCCGGGCGCGGTGGCTCAAGCCTGTAATCCCAGCACTTTGGGAGGCCGAGACGGGCGGATCACGAGGTCAGGAGATC
>NW_016815484.1:91248-96967 GCF_001698545.2 Rhinopithecus bieti
AATACTAACCTGTATTACTCCTTTCTCAGATCGTGTATATAAAATATTTCTAGAATTATCAATTGCAATTTGAAGAATAGGATCTAAAAGTAGGACAAAAAAAAAAAAAAAAAGAGAAAAAAGCAAAGCCAAGGATTAACAAAGCAAATACATTAGCTACTTTCAACAAACTGTTGAATCAGAACTTTGTATTCAGGGGCTTTCTACTCCCTTGCTTTGAAGTTAAATACAAGGATGTTTGCACAAGATCCAGTCCAAAAAGCATTTTGGTCAGACAACACATAAAAAAACAGATGCTAAATATTGTGACTGGGTTACAAGCATAGAAAATAAGTTATTTTGTCCTCTAAATGAATTTTAAGCCAAACCAAAAACAAGTTCTAAGTTATGTCTTCATTCAATAATATTTAATGAATGTTTACTACATGCTAGAAATATGTAGAATAATTATACCTGGTGCTTTATGTTAAGAAACTTCCAGTTTGGCCTAATTGATTGTGTGAAAGAAAATAATTTAAAAATTTAGTCACATTAATATTTGGGTATACTGATCTTATGTTGCCAAAGCATTTTAAAAATTATTTCACCTGTTTGAATCTCTCAGTTCATTAAAAGTTAAGATATATTATTTTTATATTGGAAATTTCTTCTAGACCAAGCAATGTATTAGCTGTCTGAATGTCTGCCTCTCTCATTAAAATGTCTGTTTAATATCTGACAGATATTAAACCAAAGTATCTGTCACACACACAGATATTCTGGTTTAAGTATGTACAGCTGTTTTAGACATAAGTTCTTTGATGCTACATTTATAGGAAATAAGTAAACTTGAGAATAAAATCCACACTTTCTCTGTTATAATCTCTTCTTATCGTTTAAAAGACCTTATGAATATATACTAAATGCTACTTAACATAACAAATTGTTTCAATTAAGAATGATAATTTCTGAAGAAAATGTTGAGGGAACAATATGTTAGAAATTAGTTTTACTTGCCAAATTTATTGTTTTCTACTTACCATCTTCTGAGAATGTGAATTGTAGCAAAGAAGGAACAAGGAAAGAAAGTGAGCTCTTTGAGTGGTTTATTTTCCTACATCTTTGGCTAAACCACCCTGCTTCAGCCTTAAAGAAAAAAATAGAAAGAAGACTTATAAAAGTATGTAACTCCCTTACAATAACGACTGTATATCCATATTTATAAAAACCTTCAAATCTTCATGAAATACCAGTTATAATCACTAATACCAGTTATAATCAACAAAACGAGACACATTATTCAAAATTAACTACGGAGTTTAGTCCATAATTTAAAATATCAACCAAATACTGACAAGGAAAGAATTTCAAGACATACTGTTAAATGAAAAGCCACTTACGGGCTGCGCACAGTGGCTCATACCTATAAATCCTAGCACTTTGGGAGGCCAAGGCACACGGATAATTTGAGGTCAGGAGTTCAAGACCAGTCTAGCCAATATGATGAAACCCTGCCTTTACTAAAAACACAAAAATTAGCTGGATGTGGTGGTGGTGCACGCCTGTAATCCCAGCTATCAGCAGGCTGAGGCAGGAGAACTGCTTGAACCCAGAGGATGGAGGTTGCAGTAAGCCAAGATTGAGCCACTGCACTCCAGTCTGGGTGATAGACCCGGGTGACAGAGTAGACTCCGTCACATTTAAAAAAAAAAAAAAAGAAAAAGAAAGCAATTATGAATTAAATCAATAATCCAAGTGAAAACACACATTTGCAAAAGTACATTATGTATTTGTGTATGTGTATACACTCACAAACACATGTGCATAGATGTCTATAGAAACACATACACTGATGTCTGCTTTATGTTCCACAAGGACATACATAGAATTAATAATGACTTTTACCTCTAAGGAGAGGACTGAGTTTTGTAGGCATGGTGTAGTCATGGGGACTATAGCTTCAACTGTATGCTTGAATATTTGCCATAAAAATATATTAATGTCCTTACATAACTAGAAAACAAAATAAAAGCTTACTTTTCCCTACTCCATCAAGAGAGAGAAAAAAAAAAAGGTTTATAAGTATCAGACTTACCTGGTAGGCTACTTCATATAAACAGCCATCCTTTCCAGCCAAGAAAATTCTGCCATTATCAGTGGAAGTTATTGTTAGAAGGTAAGTATTGTCAGTAGGAAGAGAATATAAAGGATCTGGAAGCAACTGCATTCCACCAGACATACTATCGTTAAGAACTCCAGAACCTATTTATTTTAAGAAAGAATACATAAATCAGTTTATTAGCTACTCTACAGTTTTTAAAAATCTGTGCATTATTGTCAGAATCGATACGTTTACTCAATTCTTATTGACAATTAACACAGTCAACAGCTTCTATAATATACATTTTAAAATTACTAAAAGAAGTCTGATACAATTTGATAATTCAAGTGAAACAGAACCTTGTGTGTGTGTGTGTGTGTGTGTGTGTGTGTGTGTTTATTATATAGTAAAACAATAAACAAGAAACTAACCCAGCCGGTGCCGTGGCTCATGCCTGTAATCCCAGCACTTTGGGAGGCCGAGGTGGGTGGATCACCTGAGGTCGGCAGTTTGAGACCAGCCTGACCAACATGAAGGCACCCGTCTCTACTAAAAATAGAAAATTAGGTTGGGCGCAGTGGCTCACGCCTGTAATCCCAGCACATTGGGAGGCAAAAGCAGGCAGATCACGAGGTCAGGAGTTTGAGAACAGCCTGGCCAACACAGTAAAACCCTGTCTCTACTAAAAATACAAAAAAATTAGCTGGGTGTGGTAGCGGGTGCCTGTAATCCCAGCTACTTGGGAGGCTGCGGCAGGAGAATCACTTGAATCTGGGAGGCAGAGGTTGCACTGAGCCAAGATTGCACCACTACACTCTAGCCCAGGTGACAGTGTGAGACTCCGTATCGAAAACAAACAAATTAGCTGGGTGTGGTGGTGCATGCCTGTAATCCCAGCAACTCAGAAGACTGAGGCAGGAGAATCACTTGAACCCGGGAGGCAGAGGATGTGGTGAGCTGAGATCACGCCATTGCACTGCAGCCTGGGCAACAAGAGCAAAAATCCATCTCAAACAAAACAAAACAAAACAAAAAAACTAACCCAACGTTAACTTGTAGAAAAGAGCCTGAGGATTTGGCAGTAATAATCATTAATTTGAGTCAATGGAATTCAACATTTCACCCAGATTAGCTTTTAATTATAATATCAATTGGCCAAAATATTATTATTTTAAAAAACATAACAGGTGGGTTGCCATACCTGTTTGCAAATTAGCATAGCTGAGTCCAAGAATTACTATGTCTACAGGGGTCGCCAAAACCAGGAGGTGTCGTACATGAGGTTGAAAGATGCCTAAGATAAAGTAGACAAAGGACAGGAAAACTTTCAGCATTTAAGCACTAACAGAGTAAGCTTTTATTACCATTAAAATGAGCTACTAATTCAATATTTCTATGTATGATCATTTAAATAAGTAAATTTTGAATGTCATCAAGGTAATGAAGAAGAGGAAAAGTAAACAGCAGTGGAAAAGAACCACCTTAGAAAACAATCACTTCAGTATTTAATGCTGTTTAAAAAGTGTTATCCATCCTGGCTAACACGGTGAAACCCCGTCTCTACTAAAAAATACAAAAACTAGCCGGACGAGGTGGCGGACGTCTGTAGTCCCAGCTACTCGGGAGGCTGAGGCAGGAGAATGGCGTAAACCCGGGAGGCGGAGCTTGCAGTGAGCTGAGATCTGGCCACTGCACTCTAGTCCGGGCGACAGAGCGAGACTCCGCCTCAAAAAAAAAAAAAAAAAAAAAAAAAAAAAGTGTTATATTACAAAATAGTTTAAATGTATTAAAATATAAAAATGTATATTTGTATATCCGTGTTCATAGCAGCATTTTTCACAATAACTAAAAGGTGAAAACAAAATCCAAGTGTCCATCGATAGATGTATTTTAAAAAATGACACACACACACACACACACACACACACACACACACAATGGAATACTACTGAACTTTAAAAAGTAAGAAAGTTGGCCGGGCACGGTGGCTCATGCCTGTAATCCCAGCAGTTTGGGAGGCTGCAGCAGACAGATCACCTGAGGTCAGGAGTTTGAGACCAGCCTGGCCAACATAGTGAAACCCCATCTCTACTAAAAACAAAAAATTAGCCGAGTGTGGTGGCACGTGCCTGTAGTCCCAGCTACTTGAGAGGCTGAGGCAGGAGAACTGCTTGAACCCGGGAGGCAGGGGCTACAGTGAGCCGAGATCATGCCACTGCAACCCAGCCTAGGCAAGAGAGTGAGAGTCCAGCTCAAAAAAAAAAAAAAAAAAAAAGGGAAGAAAGTTCTGATGCATGGTATAACACAGATGAACCTTGAGGATATAGGTTAAATCAAATAGGCCAGTCACAAAATGACAAATATAGTACCATATGATTCCATTTATATCAGGAAACCTAGAATAGTCAAATTCTTACAGACAAAAAGTGGAACGGTTACTACCAACCGCTGAGGGAAGGAGGAACAGGAGTTTTTAGTTAATAGGCACAGTTTCCGTTTTATAAGATGCATAGAGTTCTAAATACAGATGGTGGTAAAGGTCACACAATAACGTGAATGGACTTAATATCCCTGAAGTGTTGGCTTAAAAACAGTTAAGATGACAAAATTTGTATTATGTGTATTTTACCATGATTAAAATATATATTATAGATTTCATTTTGAAATGTAAATAAAACCTAGAAAATTTTAGAAAATAAAACTTAGACCTATAGTTATCTACAAAAGAAAAGATTACAACCTTGATAATAGTATAGAGCAATATTTACACATTTATGCATCTCTTCTAGATTCTATGTAAAGGAAATACATTTGCTTTGCCTTTTTTTTTTTTGAGACAGAGTTTCACTTGTTGCCCAGGCTGGAGTGCAGTGGCTCAATCTCAGCTCACTGCAACCTCCGCGTCACGGGTTCAAACGACTGTCCTGCCTCAGCCTCCTGAGTAGCTGGGATTATAGGCATGTGGTACCACGCCTGGCTTATTTTGTATTTTTAGTAGAGACAGGGTTTCACCATGTGGTCAGGCTTGTCTTTAACTCCTGATATCAGGCAATCCGCCCCCCTCAGCCTCCCAAAGTGCTGGGATTACAGGAATGAACGACCGTGCCAGGCCTCTTTTTTTCCTTTTTTTTTTTTTTTTTGAGACAGGGTCTTGCTCTAATGCCCAGGCTGGAGTGCAGTGGCACAATCAAGGCTTACTGCAGCCTTGTCCTCCTACGCTCAAGTGATCCTCCCGCTACAGCCTCATGAATAGGTGGGACTACAGGCATGCACCACCACGCCCGGCTAATGTTTCTGTTTTTTGTAAAGACAGGGTATCACCATGTTGCCCAGGCTGGTCTTGAAGTCTCGGACTCAAGTGATCTGCTCGCTTCAGCCTCACAAAGTGCTGGGATTACAGGTGTGAGCCACCACACCTGGCCTGAAAATATATTTTCAATGCAAGTAAATAAATAGTGCATAAAACGTCAGTTTGGGTAGGGCATGGGGGCTCACGCCTGTAATCTTAGCACTTTCAGAGGCAGAGACGGGCGGATCACTTGAGGTCAGGAGTTCAAGAACAGCCTGAGCGCCGGGCGCGGTGGCTCAAGCCTGTAATCCCAGCACTTTGGGAGGCCGAGACGGGCGGATCACGAGGTC
>NW_016815484.1:98953-103125 GCF_001698545.2 Rhinopithecus bieti
GTATATATAATGAAAAAGTAAACGAGCAAACAAAACTGTTTCAGTTCCGAGACCCAGGGACCCAGACCTGCTTATGGCTAAGCATGAACCAGGAAAATAGGGAAATAAAAAAAAAGAAAATGCTGCTTCCCATTGCAAACATCCCCGCAACCGGGCTGCAAACATCAAGAAATAGCAATCTACTGCTGGGATGGGGCAAGAGTAAGAAGAGGGCCATCTTAGAAGGATGGGATCATAGCAAAAGCCTAGGACTGAGGATGTAAGAGGAACACTGAGAAAAAATCTCCAGTAAACCAACTTGCACCCTAAGGACAACAACAAAACCCAAATTCAGCTCAAGTCCTGACCTAGAAAAAGGCAATTCCCCATACAGTAAAGATACCTGAGCCAAGGAAAAGACATGCGCATTTCTAAGAATAAATACCACTTGCTACTTACTTACAGTATCTACTGTCTTACACATGATTTCTAGCTTTCAATAAGAAATTATGAGACACAAAATAGCAAGAAAAAAAACCCCAGTGTCAAGAAACAAAGTAATCAATAGAACCAGACTCAGCTAGGAATCCAAAGTATCAGACAAGAAATGTAAAGTTACTATGAACTACACATACAGGCTTTATATAGGAAAAATCATCTAATTGATATATGTACAAATAGGTAAAGTTGGGAGGTTGAGACACATAGATCACTTGAGGCCATGAGTTCAAGACCAGCCTGGCCAACAGGCTATCTGTCTCTACTAAAAACAGAAAAAATTAGCCAGGCATGGTGGCGCAGGCCTGTAATCCCAGCTACTCGGGAGGCTGAGGCATGAGAATCACTTGAACCTGGGAGGCGGAGGTTGCAGTGAGCCTAGATGACACCACTGCACTTAAGCCTGGGCAACACAGCAAGGCTCTGTCTCAAAAAAAAAAAAAAAAAAAAAAAAAAAAAAAAAAAAAAAAAAAAAAAAAAAAAAAAAGGTAAAGAATTTCCAGAGTGTGGTCAGGCGGCTCGGACCGAGCAGGCCTTTCCTTATCCCAGTGGATTGTGCAGAATACACTGCCTGTCTAGCTTGTCTTCTATTCACCATGGCGTCTTCT
The DNA here is from genome assembly GCF_001698545.2 of Rhinopithecus bieti. Classification (NCBI taxonomy): domain Eukaryota; kingdom Metazoa; phylum Chordata; class Mammalia; order Primates; family Cercopithecidae; genus Rhinopithecus; species Rhinopithecus bieti. Next base: position 100,039 of record NW_016815484.1, read on the forward strand.
GATATCCAGGTGAAAGAACTGGAGAAGGGTGCCTCAGGCCAGGCTTTTGAGCTGATTCTCAGCCCTCGGTCAAAAGAATCTGTTCCAGAATTCCCCCTTTCCCCTCCAAGGAAGGAGGATCTTTCTCTGGAGGAAATTCAGAAGAAATTAGAAGCTGCAGAAGAAAGATGCAAGTCCCATGAAGCTGAAGTCTTAAAGTAGCTGGCTGACAAACGAGAGCACGAGAAAGAAGTGCTTCAGAAGGCAATAGAAGAGAACAACAACTTCAGTAAAATGGCAGAAGAGAAACTGACCCACAAAATGGAAGCTAACAAAGAGAACCGAGAGGCACAAACGGCTGCCAAACTGGAGCTTTTGCGAGAGAAGGATAAGCATATTGAAGAAGCGCGGAAGAACAAAGAATCCAAAGACCCTGTTGACGAGACTGAAGCTGACTAATTCGATCTGAGAACTGACTTTCTCCCCATCCCCTTCCTAAATATCCAAAGACTGTACTGGCCAGTGTCATTTTATTTTTTCCCTCCTGACAAATATTTTAGAAGCTAATGTAGGACTGTATAGGTAGATTCAGACTGTAAGATGTTGTTTTAGGGGCTAAAGGGGAGAAACCAAAAGTGTTTCATTCTTTTTCTAAAGTGTTGGTCTTTCTAATCTAGCTATTTTTCTTGTTGCATCTTTTCTACTTTAGTACACTTGGTGTACTGGGTTAATGGCTAGTACTGTACTGGCTCTGTGAAAACATATTTGTGAAGAGTATGTAGTGGCTTCTTTTGAACTGTTAGATGCTGAATATCTGTTCACTTTTCAATCCCAATTCTGTCCCAATCTTACCAGATGCTACTGGACTTGAATGGTTAATAAAACTGCACAGTGCTGTTGGTGGCAGTGAAAAAAAAAAAAGAACTTCGACAGAGAGATAAATTACAGGAAGTCAGTGAGGCTGGGTGCGGTGGCTCATGCCTGTAATCCCAGCATTTTGGGAGGCTGAGGTGGGCGGATCACGAGGTCAGGAAATCGAGACCATCCTGGCCAACATGGTGAAACCCCATCTCTACTAAAATACAAAAAAATTAGCCGGCCATGGTGGCGCACGCTTGTATTCCCAGCTACTCAGGAGGCTGAGGCAGGGGAGTCGCTTGAACCAGAGAGGTGGAGGTTGCAGTCAGCCGAGATCTTGCCACTACACTCCAGCCTGGGCAACAGAGTGAGACTCAGTCTCCAAAAAAAGCCAATGAAGACCAGGAGCGGTGGCTCATGCTTGTAATCCCAGCACTTTGGGAGGCTGAGGTAGGCAGATCACCTGAGGTCAGAAATTCAAGACCAGCCTGGCCAACCCGGTGAAACTCTGTCTCTACTAAAAATACAAAAATTAGCCAGGTGTGGTGGTGCATGCCTATAATCCCAGCTACTCGGGAGGGTGAGGCAGAAGAATCACTTGAACCCAGGAGGTCGAGGCTGCAGTGAGCCAAGATCATGCATGCCACTGCACTCCAGCCTTGGCAACGGAGATCCTGTCTCCAAAGAGGAAAATAAAAAGGGGTCCAGGCACAGTGGCTCACACCTATAATCCCAGCACCTTAAGACTCCGTCCACAAAAAAAAAAAAAAAAAAAAAAAAAAAAGGGAGACAGAGACAGAAAGTGGAAAAACAAAAAACAGAATGGAGCATCCAAAATGAGTTATGTAACAAAAGTATAGCTGAAATCTCAGAAGAGAATGTATCAGAATATTTCAAGATAATGGCTGGGCCAGGTGCAGTGGCTCATGCCTATAATCCCAGCACTTTGGGAGGCTAAAGAGGGCAAATCACTGGAGGTCAGGAGTTCAAGACCAGCCCAGGTCAATATAGTGAAACACCATCTCTAATAACAATACAAAAATTAGCCAGGTGTGGTGGCCCACACCTGTAGTCCCAGCTACTCCAGAGGCTGAGGCAAGAAGTATTTAACTCAGGAGGCGAAGGTTGCAGTGAACCAAGATAGTCCACTGCACTCCAGCCTGGGCGACAGGGCGAGACTCCATCTTGGGGAAAAAAAAAAAAAGACAATGGCTGAACAGAAAGTAAAAGAGAAAGAGAGAAAAATAAAGATAATAGCTGAAAAAAATTCTAAAAATAGATAGAAGACATCAAACTAAAGATCTAAGAAGCTCACATGAAGCAGAAAAAATACCACGAAAAAAATATGACCCAGACTTTCAAGAAAGCTTCCAGTCACCCTGAAAAGGCCATCCACACAGGAACAAAATAGCCAAATGGCAACTTATGTGGACTAGGATTCCCCATCCTCCTACATCATGCCATCCCACAGGGCCCTTTGATAATTGGCACAGCCTCTTGAAACTATGATCCAATGCTGAGATAGCTGGGGGTTAGAGAACAATGAAATGACCAAGATTACCGTTTTATCATCCAGATGGAATTAGGATTTATAATAGAAAGCCAATTGAATATTTAAGTATAAATTTTGAAAAATTGAATTTGTGGACCTATTACTTGTGCCTTCATTTTTTTAAATAAGTTCATTCTTCAAATAATTTTTCTTTAAATGAACACACACTGCTATGGATCAAATATCTGTGTCCTCCTAAAATGCAGGTTAAATCCTAACTCTTAATGTGACAGTATTTGTAGGTGGGACTTTTGAAAGGTTATTAGGTCATGAGGGTATACCTCACGAATGGGATTAGTGCCCTTATAAAAGAGGACCCAAAGAACTCCCCTACCCCTCTGCCATGTGAGGACAGAGTGAAAAGATAGCCATCTATGAACATGGAAGTGGGCTTTCACCAGACCTTGATCTTGGACTTCCAGCTTCCAGAACCTTGAGAAATAAATTTCTTGGCTGGGCGCGGTGGCTCAAGCCTGTAATCCCAGCACTCTGGGAGGCCGAGACAGGTGGATCACGAGGTTAGGAGATCGAGACCATCCTGGTCTACACGGTGAAACCCCGTCTCTACTAAAAAAATACAAAAAACTAGCCGGGCGAGATGGCGGGCACCTGGAGTCCCAGCTACTCGGGAGGCTGAGGCAGGAGAATGGCGTAAACCCGGGAGGCGGAGCTTGCAGTGAGCCGAGATCGCGCCACTG
>NW_016815484.1:106565-126321 GCF_001698545.2 Rhinopithecus bieti
AAAAAAAAAAAAAAAAAAAAAAAAAAAAAAAAAAAAAAAAAAAACACACATTAATTAAACATAGAACAAGAATTATAACAATGAAAAATACCAATTTTAACGTTTTTAAAATAAATACAAAGTAATAGGATACGTCCAAACTGCTCAACAAGTTCAGGTGGGAGAGGAACTCTTCGGATGGAACTGATCTCTGGAAGGTTGGGTACGGACAGCAAACCAGGTCCTTGTAAAGGATAATCCATATCTGACATGCCAGAAACAGTGGGATTATCTACAAAAAGAAAATGAAGCGTTTATAATAAAGTACTGTTTATCAACTGGGCATACAAAAGGACTGAGTGCCACAAAAAAATTGCATGTGCTGGTTCCAAAGGTACAGAGAGAATATACTAGTTTTGACCCGACACAAAGCAGGCCTGAAATACTCCATTGTTAAGGTAGGAACAGTTACTGGCTTCAGGCCTGAAGGGAAAGTCGTATCTCACAAAAACTTGCTCTATAACAAAGGAATGTTTAAATTTGATAATTCAGTGTTATTTTAAAATAAAAGTGGCTGGGCGCAGTGGCTCAAGCCTGTAATCCTGGCACTTTGGGAGGCCGAGGCAGGAGGATCACGAGGTCAGGAGTTCAAGACTACCCTGGCCAACATGGTGAAACTCCGTCTCTACTAAAGAGACAAAAAATCAGCCAGTGTGGTGGCGTGCGCCTGTAATCCCAGCTACTTGGGAGGCTGAGGCAGGAGAATTGCTTGAACCTGGGAGGCGGAAGTTGCAGTGAGCCGAGATTGGGCCATTGCATTCCAGCCTGACTGACAGGGCAAGACTATCTCAAAAATCATAATAAATAAATAAATAAATGAATAAAATGAAAGCATGTAATTGTATTGTTTGTAACACAAAAGATACATGCTTGAGAGGATGGATACCCCATTTTCCATTACATGATTATTTCACATTGCATGCCTGTATCAAAACATCTCATGCACCACATAAATATATACACCGCCGGGCGTGGTGGCTCATGCCTGTAATTTCAGCACTTTGGGAGGCAGAGGCAGGCCGATCACGAGGTCAGGAGTTCAAGACCAGCCTGGTCAACATGGTGAAACCCCATCTCCACTAAAAATACAAAAATATTAGCCAGGCACAGTAGCAGGTGCCTGTAATCCCAGTTACTCGGGAGGCTAAGGCAGGAGAACTGCTTGAACCCAGGGGGCAGAGGCTGCAGTGAGCCAAGATCGTGCCACTGCACTCCAGCCTGGGTGACAGAGCAAGACTCCGTCTTGGGAAAAAAAATACATATATATGTATACACACACACGCCTACTATGTACCCACAAAATTAAAATAAAAAAATTTAAAATAATAATTTAGTGTTTTTCTCTCATTTTGCTAATCTGAAATGGGAAAATATAAAACTGCTTTGGAGCTCAAAGGTAAAATGACTATGAACAAACAAAATAACGACTGGGGGAAAATACTGCCTTTACCAGCTAAACATTTACAGATTAAAACCCATGACTTTTCCCTTTAGATTCCTCCCCCAGACCACTAAGACAAATACAAATAATACCCCACAAGCAGTATCTTATTGGGGGGGAAAAAAACAAAGACTGCTCTATAAAGTGTTCTCATCAGGCAACCTTTCTCTTGCTCTAAGACTCAATCACTAAGGACAGGAGTGGGCTGGTCTACTCAGCCTATCCCTGCTCCCAGACAAGGTGTTATTTAGACTTGACTGACGACCTAATTATCTCAGGCACTTTTTCAGGTTTTATAGAGTACAAAGATGTTAAGGAGAACCGACATATAAAACAATCTTCAAGTGTATTATGGAAATTTTAAAAATATATACAAGAAAATACAATCAATACCTATGTACAGATTATCCAACTTAATAACCAGTAATACCCCAATCATGTTTCATTTTTATCATTGTTCACTCCTTCCCCAATGCATTCTTTTTTATTTTTATTTTTTGAGACGGAGTCTCACTCTGATGCCACGCTAGAGTGCAGTGTTGCGATCTCAGCTCACTGCAACCTCCGACTCCCTGGTTCAAGGGATTCTCCTGCCTCAGCCTCCCGAGTAGCTGGGATTACAGGCATGCACTACCACACCCAGCTAACTTTTGTAGTTTTAGTAGAGACAAGGTTTCACCATGTTGGCCAGGATGGTCTCAATCTCTTGACCTCGTGATCCGCCCGCCTCAGCCTCCCAAAGGGCTGGGATTACAGACATGAGGACCGCACCCGGCCGAATTCTTTTTCTCTTTTTTTTTTTTGAGACGGAGTTTCACTCTGTCGCCTAGGCTGGAATGCAGTGGTGCAATCACAGCTCAAGGCAACCTCAGCCTCTTGGGCTCAAGCAATCCTCCACCACAGCCTCATGAGTAGCTGGGACTAGAGTGTCATGACACCATGCCTAGCTCTTTTTTTGTTGTTTTTGGGTTTTTTGTTGAGATGGACTCTCGCTCTGTCACCCAGGCTCCAGCGCAATGGCGGCTCACTGCAACCTCTGCCTCCCAGGTTCAAGCAATTCTCCTGCTTCAGCCTCCCAAGAAGCTGGGACTACGCGAGTGCGCCACCACACTCGGCTAATTTTTGTATTTTTAGTAGAGGCAGGATTTTGCCATGATGGCCAGGATAGTCTCGAACTCCTGACCTCAAGTGATACATCCATCTCCACCTCCCAAATTGCTGGGATTTCAGACATAAACCACTGCACCCAGCCAAATAGCATTTTTCTTTTTTCCTTTTTTTTTTTTTTGAGGAGTCTTGCTCTGTCACCCAGGCTGGAATGCAGTGGCGCGATATCAGCTCACTGCAAGCTCTGCCTCCCGGGTTCATGCCATTCTCCTGCCTCAGTCTCCCGAGTAGCTGAGACTACTGGCACCCGCCACCATTCCCGGCTAAGTTTTTTGTAGAACTTAATTTTTAGTAGAAACGGAGGTTTCACCATGTTAGCCAGGATGGTCTCATCTCCTGACCTCGTGACCCGCCCGCCTTGGCCTCCCATTTCTTTTGAGAAGGGGTCTCCCTCTATCGCCCTGGTTGGAATACAGCGGCGCAATCTTGGCTCACTGCAACTTCCGCCTCCCGGGTTCAAGCGATTCTCCTTTCTCAGCATCCTGAATAACTGGGATTACAAGCGTGCACCACCACAGCCAGCTAATTTTTGTATTTTTAGTAGAGACGGGGTTTTACCACGTTGGTCAGGCTGGTCTTGAACTCCTGACCTCGTGATCTGCCGCCTCAGCCTCCCAAAGTGCTGGGATTACAGGTGTGAGCCACCGTGCCTAGCCATTTTTTGTAGAGACAAGGTTTTGCCATGTTGCTCAGGTTGGTCTCAAGCTCAAGTGATCTTCCCTGCTTCTGGGTCCCAAATTGCTAAGATTACAGGCATGAGGCACAGCGTCAGGCTTTTTTTTTCTTTTTTTTTTTGAGACAGGGTCTCACTCTGTTGCCCAGGCTGGAGTACAGTGGTGCAATCACAGCTCACTGCAGTCTTAACCTCCCCATCTCAGGTTATCCTCCCACCTCAGCCTCCCAAGTAGCTGGGGATCCAAATGTGTGCCACTATGCCAAGCTAATTTTTGTATTATTGTATTTTTTTTAAGTGGCTGGGTTTGCCATATTGCCAAGACTGGTCTCAAACTCCTGGGCTCAAGTGATCTGCCCACTTTGGCCTCAAAGTGCTAGGATTACTGGGCTGAATTCACATTAAAGCAAATCCAGGTTGGGTGCAGTGGGTCACGCCTGTAATCCCAATGTTTTGGGAGGCCGAGGTGGGCATATCACATGAGGTCAGGAGTTCAAGACCAGCCTGGCTAACACGGTGAAACCTGTCTCTGCTAAAAACAGAAAAATGAGCTGGGCCTGGTGGTGCACACCTGTGATCCCAGCTACTCAGGAGGCTGAGGCAGGAGCATTGCTTGAACCTGGGAGGTGGAGGCTGTAGTGAGCCAAGATCATGCCACTGCACTCCAGGCTGGGTGACAGTAAGACTCTGTCTCAAAAAATAAATAAATAAATAAATAAATAAATAAATAAATAAATAAAGCAAATCCAGACATCCCATTTAATCCTAAAACATTTAACTTTAATAGGCCAAAGATGGCAGATCACTATGTTAAATGGCAATGGGAACACAGAGGGAGGAATTGATAATTTTAGTGAGGATGGGAATGGTAAGAAAGACTTCAGGCCAGGAGTGTGACTCACATCTGTCATCTCAGCACTTTGGAAGGCTAAGGTAGGAGGACTGCTTGATGCCAGGAATTTGAGACCAGCCTTGTTAACAAGAGTGAGACTACGTCTCTACATAAAAATTTAAAATTAGCTGGGTGTGGTGGCAGGCGCCTGTAGTCCCAGCTACTGGGGAGGGCAAGACAAGAGGATCACTTGAGCTCATGAGTTAGAGGCTGCAGTGATCATGCCACTGCAATCCAGCCTGGCAACAGAATTAGACCCAGACTCAAAAAAAAAAAAAAAAAAAAAAAAAAAAAAAGAACAAAAAGACAACAGAGAAACTAAGGACTTTCACAGGGAGTCTGGAAGAAGTTTGTTAGGCAAGGAAAGAACATTGCAGAATCAATAAAAGTAAAATAAAATCCTGAGGAAATCCTGAAGATGGGCTTCTTATGGAAAATATGATAAATTCTCTGTAATCACAGCAAGGGGTGAAGAATCGGATGAAAAAGAGGGGAAAGAGATTGGGTGAAAGAGGAAGGTGAGTGTAAAGACATGAGATATATAAGAGGAGGACCAGAAAGTATGCACTGTTTTTATATCTTGTTTTTACACCTAAGGAGGCCAAAGTGAGTAACGCTGTTCAAGATGATAGTTGCTAATAGGCCAATCAGGTATTATAAGACACGCTCATTGGTAAGTAGCTGTAGGGAGCAAATACTATCGTTGTTTCTATCATTTCTTTGATTACAAAGCTATCGATGATTTTTATAAATAATCAGAAGTAGACCAGGCGTGGTGGCTCACGCCTGTAATCCCAGCACTTTGGGAGGCCGAGGTCGGCGGATCACGAGGTCAGGAGATCAAGACCATCCTGGCTAACAGGGTGAAACCCCGTTTCTACTAAAAATGCAAAAAATTAGTCGGGCATGCTGGCGGACGCCTGTAGTCCCAGATACTCGGGAGGCTGAGGCAGGAGAATGGCGTGAACCCGGGAAGCAGAGCTTGCAGTGAGCAGAGATCGCGCCACTGCACTCCAGCCTGGGCAAAAGAGCGAGACTCCGTCTCAAAAAAAAAAAAAAAAAAAAAAAAATCAGAAGTGTTCTCGGTTTACACTGCACAAATTATCCTATTCAGATTATTTCGATTCTTGCTCACCAACAATCTCTTTCCTTTCTCACATTTGTCTGGTTTTCTCCAAATTCCATCTCACAAAGGGGTAACTTTTTCTAGCAACTGATGTAATTCCATAAGCTGTGGGAGCTAGTTATAATTTAAAACTGTTAAACACTTTCCAGTCACCTCTACTGTCAACACATATTCTGCCTGACCCTCCCTGTACGTGAGCACTGCTGATTTCCCTGTTCTCTTCCTTTATTCCACTGGCAGTTCTTTTAAGATCCTCCAGCATTTCATAATAATCTCTACACACAATAAAGCGTTTCTTGGCCGGGCGCAGTGGCTCACGCCTGTAATCTCAGCACTTTGGGAGGCCGAGGCAGGCGGATCACTTGAGGTCAGAAGTTCGTGACCAGCCTGGCCAACATGGTGAAACCTCGTCTCTACTAAAAAAAACACAAAAATTAGCCGGGCGTGGTGGCGGGCGCCTGTAATCCCAGCTACTTGGGAGGCTGAGGTAGGAGAATCGCTTGAACACGGGAGGCGGAGGTTGCAATGAGCCGAGATCGCGCCATAGCACTCCAGCCCGGGAGAAGAGGGAAGCTCCGTCTCAATAAATAAATAAATAAAAATAAAGCAAAGCCTATCTTTAAGATAACATGCTACATTTCCAAATTAATTTCGTTTGCTCTTACGATCTACTCAAATACTAACAGGAGAAATGAACAAATTTAGAAGTTGGATCTGAAGATGCTTCTCATATGGCCTTAGCCATAAACACTTGAGTGCGGCGAGAAGCTCATTAAGGTTGGGGTCTTTGCCTCTTTCTGCTTCAACTGGGAGCCTGCTCTTCGCTCTTGCCCTCTCAAGTATCTGCAATGAAAAAAGTGAGGAAAGGAAAAAACCTGAAAATAAGCTGGTTGCTGTTCTCCAAAAATGCAGCCAACAGTGCCATAAATCTCAGGATATCCTCGCCGGGACTAATGCTGGGGATAAGTAGCAAATTAGGAAGTCAGGCGCGAGTCCTTTAGGCTGAGAAAGCAGGGTCACTATCACTCACTTGGGGCAGACACCATAAGCAACTCGGAAAGGTCCGGGTACATGCGGTCCTCTTGCAACTGACGGTCGATGAGCCGTCCAGCATTTTCCAGAGCTTCCTGCAGGGCTGCGGCCGATGTAGAGGCCGGCATCACCGCGCCCAACAAAGAAGACGGCATCTCGGAAATCGTAGACACCAGGGTCCAGAAAAAGTCAAAAGCCACGGAGAAACAAGAAAAGATCCAAGCACTTAGCTTAGATCCGCCGCCTAGGGCGCGCGCGCCAAACGAGCGCCTTGGCGCCTCGACATGACGCACTTCCGGCTCATACGGTGGGGAACTGGAAGACGCCGTTCTGGCCTGGGAAGAGGAAGCTGTTGGGAGGGGGCTCGAGGTTGGGGGTGGGGCGAAGAGTCTGCTGATGCTTTCCAGGGGGTTGAGGGTTTTGAGGTGTGGAAGGGTAAAAGTAGAGTAGGTTATTTAGGGAACGGACGGAGGGAAGGAAGGGAAGGGACGGAAGGAAGGAAGGGAAGGGTAAAGGGGAGGGAACTGGGAAGGAGAGGGGCGGGATGGAGTTTGGGTGGGGTGGGGAGGAAGGAGGGAGGAGGGATACGCTAGGTGGGAGCTAGATCGTGTGTCTGGCCTAGGAGACTGCTCTGGTTCGGTTGGTTTAAGCGCGTGCTCTACCTGAGTCTTGGAACTTCCCGCGTCGGAATTCCTTAACTGCAGTTATATGAGTGCGCGACCTCAAGTAACTGCTGTTATTAGAGTAAAGAATTGGTAGCTCCCTGTCATAGAGAGGGATATGGACCAATATCTCACTATATTCTTCACGGGCTTCAGTGTAAATTAGAATTCATCAGGCTTTTCCATTTGCATGTCGCTGTCTTTTGACTTTGTGGCCCCTTAGTATAAAATACGTGTTTCAGGAGGAGCTGAGTGCGGGTGGACAGCTGCCGTGCTTTTTATCGTGGCAGAGATAGACCTACTTCATCTTTTCATTCCCAGCACTAGTACAGGAACTCGTATGAGATAGGAACCCAAGAGATCATACAATCCTAAGAAACTGAATACTTGCCTTGTGCCTGGTGCTGGGACTATCAAACTAACAAAATGTTTCCTGTCCTTAAGGTGCTTCAAGCAGAGACAAAGGACTTCACTATAATTTTTTCTATTTGGATAGGTATAAACTGTAGCAGAAGGATAGGAGAAAGCAGTGGGGTAAAAGAGGCTTCATTTACTACAGAAGGCAACCTGAGTGGGTAAATCAAAGCACTTTTTAGAAAGCTGTCCTTATTTAGAATCTCACCTAAGAAAGCTTCCAGTTACGTTCTTTAGAATTTAACAAATCAATAACTGAATTACTCTAAATTGGTCTTTTGCCATTTGAATTACATTTTTACTCCCTCAAAGACTTGATTACATTTCTGAAAATTGTAAGTTCTATGATGTTACCAATCTACACTTAAAAATTGACATAGACAATATACCAAGAAAAACTAGATTTTTTATTATTGTTATATAAATAGGCAGTTGGGTCTCTAGCTGTCAGTTTATTTGGTATACCATAGATTGAAAAGTGGTGGCCTGGCACAGAGTTTGTTTTTAATTTGAGACAAAATACACAATTGAAAGTTTTCAACTCCACAAATTGGAAGATTGAACAATGTTGGTGTGATATTCCTGCATAGCAACAAAGCTCCCCAAAGTGTAATCTAACTAACTTAATTTATTGGCTTATTGCCTGTGGCTGCTTTCCAACTACAACTGCTAAAACAAGTAGTTTACACAAGACTGCAAAGCCTAAAATACAGACTCTGGCACTTTACAGGAAAAGTTTGCTGACCTCTTCCCTAGAACATGTAATTATGAACTTTTTTGGTCTTCGGACTCCTTGATACCCTTAAAAATTATTCAGGATTCTAGAGAGTTTTTGTTGCATATTGGTTGCATGTATTAATATTTGTGAATAACTCGGCCGGGCGCGGTGGCTCACGCCTGTAATCCCAGCACTTTGGGAGGCCGAGGCGGGTGGATCACGAGGTCAGGAGATCGAGACCATCCTGGCTAACACGGTGAAACCCCGTCTCTACTAAAATGCCAAAAAAAAAAAAAGAAAAAAAAAAATCAGCCGGGCGTGGTGGCGGGCGACTGTAGTTCCAGCTACTCGGAGGCTGAGGCAGGAGAATGGCATAAACCCGGGAGGCGGAGCTTGCAGTGGGCCGAGATCGCGCCACTGCACTCCAGCCTGGGCGACTGAGCAAGACCCCGTCCCCCCCCCAAAAAAAAAAATTTGTGAATAACTCATAAACTGAAAATTAAAATGTTTAACAATGTATTTAAAAGCATAACAAGGCCAGGCGCAGGGGCTCACGCCTGTAATCCCAGCACCCAGCACCCAGCGCTTTGGGAGGCCAAGGCACGTGAATCACGAGTTCAGCCTGGCCAATATGGTGAAACCCCGTCTGTACTACAATACAAAGATTACCTGGGCATGGTGGCATGCGCCTGTAGTCTCAGCTGTTCAGGAGGCTGAGGCAGGAGAATTGCTTGAACCTGGGAGGCAGAGGTTGCAGTGACCCAAGGTCGTGCCACTACACTCCAGCCTGGGCAACAGAGTAAGACTCCATCACAAAAAGAAAAAAAAAAAGCATAACAAGCTTAATACATGTTAATATAACACTTTTAAAAATGAGAAATCACTATAGTTTCTAAAACTAAAACAGGGAGAAGAATGCGATTATTTCGTATTTTTGCAAATGTCTTTAGTGTCTTGATCAGTAATGGATAGCTGAATTCTCGTATCTGTATCTGCTGTCAACTAAAGAAAAATAACCCGCTTTTAAAGAATTAAAGTCAGTTTGATTCAGAGTCAGGATTGCAACCTTTCAGAGAGTTTCTGTTAGACTGTTCCAAAGTAGTGTTTTAGCACATAGCTTACATATCAGGGGTTGCAAGTTCTGCATGTGCTCAGAAATTACATTAAACATGCTCATAAACTGGGTATAGTGACTCACACCTGTAATTCTAGCACTTTGGGAGGCTTATGCATGAGGATCTCTTGAAGCCAGGCATTCAAAACCAACCTGGGCAATATAACAAGACCCCTATTTCTAAAAACAAAATTTAAAAAAAATTTTTTTTTTTTTAATTTGCCAGGTGTGGACCTGTAGTCCCAGCTACTTGGTAGGCTGAGGCAGGAGGATCACTTTAGCCCAGGAGTTCCGGGTTGCAGTGAGCCATGACCATGCCACTGCATTCTAGTCTGGGTGATATAAAGTGAGACTCTGTCTCAAAAAAAAAAGTCATAAATTACATTACAGCAAAATCTCATCCAAGTTTGGGTGTAAGAGTACATCTGGTTATAGATTAGATTACAGAGGCATAACCATGAATCCTGTGGGACATTATCTTATATAGTGGAAGAGGCAAGGGGTGGGAACACTGAACTTACCTTTTTTAAAAAAATGCATTGATTCAAGCAAGAGATATGGGAACCTGTGCTCTAACCTGCTTATTGTTTCCAGGGCATTCTTCTAGAGGTCTACACTCAGTCATTGAGTTGGGCTTTGTGAAATTCTGCTGGCAAAGGATTTTGTTAAGTTCTGCTAGTAAGCAGAATGAGCAAACCTGGTTTTTTATGTCTATTACTTTGTCTAGGATATCAACATTTTGTGACTTATTTAATTGAAGTATAATATATTTAAAAAGCTGGCCTTGGCTGGGTGCAGTGGCTCACACCTGTAATCCCAGCACTTTGGGAGGCCGAGGCGGGCAGATCACGAGGTCAGGAGATCAAGACCATCCTGGCTAACACGGTGAAACCCCGTCTCCACTAAAAAAAAATACAAAAATTTAGCTGGGCGTGGTGGCAGGCGCCTGTAGTCCCAGCTACTCGGGAGGCTGAGGCAGGAGAATGGTGTGAACCTGGGAGGCAGAGCTTGCAGTGAGCCAAGATCGCGCCACTGCACTCCAGCCTGGGCGACAGAGCAAGACTCCATCTCAGACAAAAAAAAAAAAAAAAAAAAGAAAAGCTGGCCTCACTGGGCACTGTGGCTCACGCCTGTAATCCCAGCACTTTGGGAGGCCGAGGCGGGTGGATCGCCTGAGGTCAGAAGTTCAAGAGTAGCCTGACCAACCTGGCCAACATGGTAAAACTCCGTCTGTACTAAAAATACAAAAATTAGCTGGGCATGGTGGCGCAAGCCTGTAATCCCAGCTACTCGGGAGGCTAAGCCAGGAGAATCACTTGAACCTGGGAGGCAGAGGTTGCAGTGAGCCGAGATCGTGCCATTGCACTCCAGCCTGGGCTACAAGAGCGAAACTCCATCTCAAAAAAAAAAAAGGGAAAGAAAAGCTGGCCTCAGTTACATATTTAGGAAAAGTAGAAGTATTTTAATAATTGGCAACAAGTATAGTCAGTTTTGTTTTGTTTTTTTTTTTTAATAGAGTTTTGCTCTTGTCGCCTAGGCTGGGGTGTAATGGTGTGATCTCAGCTCATTGCAACCTCTGCCTCCCAGGTTCAAGTGATTCTCCTGCTTCAGCCTCCCAAGTAGCTGGAATTACAGGCTAATTTTCTTTCTTTTTTTTTTTTGAGATGGAGTTTTGCTCTTGTTGCCCAGGCTGGAGTGCGGTGGTATGATCTCTGTTCATTGCAATCTCCGCCTCTCAGGTTCAAGCAATTCTGCCTCAGCCTCCCAAGTAGCTGGGATTACAGGCACATGTCACCAAGCCCAGCTAATTGTTTTCTGTGTTTTTAGTAGAGATGGGGGTTTCACCATGTTGGTCAGGCTGGTCTTAAATGCCTGACCTCAGGTGATTCACCCGCCTCGGCCTCCCAAAGCCCTGGGATTACAGACGTGAGCCACCATGCCCAGCTATGCCTGGCTAATTTTCTGTATTTTTAGAAGAGACGGGGTTTCACCATGTTGGCCAGGCTGGTCTCGAACTCCTGGCCTCAGGTTATCCTCCCACCCCGGCTTCCAAAGTGCTAGGATTACCGGTGTGAGCCACCACGCCTGACCTGTTTTTCTTAAAGTATTAACACATTTCATTTATTTTTGAGAAAATGTTTGCCAAATACTTAAATCTGAACAACTGTACTTTGTGAGTCATTCTTTCAAGTAAAAATAATGTTTCATGAAAAAAATGTAACAACTCAATTACAAGTGGTTTTCTTTTAGATGACCATCGTACTTAGATATGCATTAGCTGGGCATGGTGGCATGTGCCTGTGGTCCCATCTATTCAGGAAGCTGAGGCAGGGGAAGATCGCTTGAGTCCAGGGGTTTGAGGCTAAAGTGCTTCATGACTGAACTTGTAAATAGCCACTGCACTCCAGTCTGGAAAACATAGTGAGACCCTATCTGTAAGAAATTTTTTTAAAACCATACTTCATGATGGCTGGGCGCGGGGCTCACGCCTGTAATCTCAGCACTTTGGGAGGGCAAGGTGGGCAGATCATGAGGTCAGGAGATCGAGACCATGGTGAAACCCCATCGCTACTAAAAATACAAAAAATTAGCCGGGCCTGGTGGCGGGTGCCTGTAGTCCCAGCTACTCGGGAGGCTGAGGCAGGAGAATGGCTTAAACCTGGTAGGTGGAGCTTGCAGTGAGCTGAGATCGCACCACTACCCTGCAGCCTGGGTGACAGAGCAAGACTCGGTCTCAAAAAACAAACAAACAAACAAAAAAACCATACTTAATGATTACTTCTCCTTTTGTCATACTGAGGGTTAAAAAGACTATTTAAGGGTCAGGTTTTAATGAAATGAATACTGTTTATGGCTTTATTAAGGATATTCTCGATCTCCTGACCTCGTGATCCGCCCATCTCGGCCTCCCAAAGCGCTGGGATTACAGGCTTGAGCCACCGCGCCCGGCCTATTAAGGATATTCTTAAGGGAAACTGATTTTGCTTAAATGCCTATGTAAATACAGTGATGACTACAACATTTTGAATCCTACTGCCTTGATTTATGTTAAGGCACTATTTTAATTTAGGCATTTTAAGATAGAGCATGCTTCTTCAATGATTAGGAGAAACACAGATATAAGTAAAGATTTTATTACTTACAGGCCCGGGGGGCATCTGGCGCACCTGGAGGTCAAGGAATGCAGTCAGGGAAAGAGAAAGAAGGACTCATGAGCCAATGCATTCATTGGTTTCATGGTGTTTTCCAAATAGATTTCCCAAGAGGAATTCCCACACTTTAATTGGTGGATTTAAAGCAATCACGCACAAATTTGAGGACAAGCTCATCAGCCCAGAATGGCTTTGAATGTAGCCCAACACAAATTTGTTAACTTTCTTAAAACATTGTGAGATTTGTGATTTTTTTTTTTAAGCTCTCAGCTATTGTTAGTGTATTTAATGTGTTGCCCAAGACAATTCTTCTTCTTCCACTGTGGCCCAGGGAAGCCAAAAGATTGGACACCCCTGTTGTTGGAAGTCATGCTGTGATCGAGGTAGTCACTGTGGCGTATCTGCACAGTCCATGTAGGACATCAGGGTCAGCAGAGCTGGTGAGGTAGGCTGTATGTAGTTATCCTATGGGGAGGTGGGCACCAGGAGGAAGTTTTACATAATAGATACCTGGATTGATCACACTGAGGAACGCCGAGGAGGTGTAGAACTGCAAACTGTGTCAAGGGTGACTGAACCCTGCTTCTGATATGAGAAAGTCCAACTTATATTCAAAATAAATGCTAAGACAACATAAAATTATAAGAATTTGGCCAGGCGTGGTGGCCCACGCCTGTAATCCCAGCTACTTTGGGAGGCTAAGGCTGGCGGATCGCCTGAGGTCAGGAGTTAGACACCAGCCTGACCAGCATGGGGAAACCCCATCTCTACTAAAAATACAAAAAAAAAAAAAAAAAAAAAATTAGCTGGGTCTGGTGGCGCATGCCTGTAATCCCAGCTACTCAGGAGGCTGAGGCAGGAGAATCGCTTGAACCTGGGAGGGAGAGGTTGCAGTGAGCTAAGATTGTGCCATTGCAATCCAGCCTGGGCAACAAGAGCGACACTCTGTCTCAAAAAAAAAAAAAAAAAAAGAATTCACTACAGGCATCCGCAGATTTACCCATTGTTAACCCACTTCCCATTTTTCCCTGAGAATACTCACTGATGGTGCATGCTGCTGCAGCCTTTACCCCAATATAACTCACAGATTATGGTCCCAACCTAACACCCAAAGTTTGTGTCTACTATTTTATTATTTTTACATCACTCTATTATATTGACTTTGGAAACAAAATACATTATTCTATTTATAGCATTCTGTTTTTAGTAGTGGAATTTCCATTTACAAAATATAGTAATTCTCGATCTCTGAAAATGTCAAATCCTAGAAAACATAGCATTCCTATGTGTGATGTTATAAGTTCCGTGGTGAACTTACGGCACTGAAATGGTGTGACAACAAGGTGGGCACAATATTGTCAATATTCCACAATGATACTGTGATTGAAGTAGACAACAGATGGAAAGAAAACTAAGAAGCCATGTGTCATTGTGGATTATAGTGACAATATGGAGCAGCGGACTTGGCTGATCAGATGCTCACTTCATATCCAGCTTAGCGCCAAAGGTACAAGGTTTGGTATAAGATACTCTTTCATAGGCTGAGTGCAGTGGCCCACGTCTGTAATCCCAGCACTTTTGGGAGCCTGAGGCGGGTGGATCACTTGAGGTCAGGAGTTTGAGACCAGCCTGGCCAACATGGTGAAACTTTCTCCACTAAAAATGCAAAAATTAGCCGGGTGTGGTGGCAGGGCCTGTAATCCCAGCTGCTCGCGAGGCTGAGGCAGGAGAATCACTTGAACCCAGGAGGCGGAGGTTGGAGTGAGCTGAGATCGCGCCACTGCACTCCAGTCTGGGCGATGGAGTGAGACTCCGTCCCAAAAAAGAAAAATTAGTCGGGTGTGGTGGCACGTATCTGTAACCCCAGCTACTCAGGAGGCTGAGGCACAAGAATCGCTTGAACCCAGGAGGTGGAGGTTCATTGAGCCGAGATTGTGCCACTGTATTCTGGCCTGGGTGACAGTGAGATTCTGTCTCAAAAAGAGAAAGAGATTCTTCTCCACCTTCTGAACATTGAAGTGTTGAACTCCCACATTCTATTTAAGAAGGACAATCCTGAGCACATGATTAGCCTTGTAAACTTCAGACTGACAGGCCAAGTGCAGTGGCTCACGCCTTTAATCCCAGAACTTTGGGAGGCCGAGGCAGGCAGATCACAAGGTCAGAAGATTGAGACCATCCTGGCTAACATGGTGAAACGCTGTCTCTACTAAAAATACAAAAAATTAGCCGGGCATGGTGGCAGGTGCCTGTAGTCTCAAATACTCAATAGCCGGGGGTGGTGGCGCATACCTGTAGTCCCAGCTGCTCGGGAGGCTGAGGCAAGAGAATTGCTTGAGCCCAGGAGGTGGAGGAGGTTGCAGTGAGCTGAGATCACGCCACTGCACTCCAGCCAAGACGACCGAGGGAGACTTGGCCAAAAAAAAAGTTGGGGCACAGTGGCTCAGGCCTGTAATCCTAGCACTTTGGAAGGAAGAGGTGGGCGGATCACCTGAGGTCAGGAGTTCAAGACCAGCCTGGCCAACATAGCAAAACCTCGTCTCTACTAAATACACAAAAATTAGCGGGGTGTAGTGGCAGGCGCCTGTAATCTCAGCTACTCAGGAGACTGAGGCAGGAGAAGAGCTTGAACCCGGGTGGCAGAGGTTGCAGTGAGCCGAGATTGGCCATTGCACTCCAGCCTGGGCAACAGAGTGAGACTCCACCTCAAACAAACAAACAAAACAAAAACAAAAGCAAAGGGTGTCTCCTGTAATCCCAGCACTTTGGGAGGCCAAAGTATGCGGATCACTTGAAGTCAGGAGTTCAAAACCAGGCTGGCCAAAATGGTGAAACCTCCTCTCTACTAAAGACGCAAAAAAATTAGCTGCGTGTGGTGGTGGACGCCTGTAATCCCACCTACTTGGGAAGCAGAGACAGGAGAATCGCTTGAACCCGGGAGGCAGAGGTTGCAGTGCGCCGAGATCACGCCATTGTACTCCAGCCTCGGCGACAGAGACTCCGTCTGAAAACAAAAACAAAAAAACCAAAACAAAAAAAACAAAAATTAGCCGGCGGGCACCTGTAATCCCAGCTACTCAGGAGGCTGAGGCAGGAGAATCGCTTGATCCCGGGAGGCAGAGGTTGCAGTGAGCTGAAATCGTGCCACTGCACTCCAGCCTGGGCGACAGAGACTCTGGCTCAAAAAAAAAAAGGAAAAAAAAAAGAAAAAAGGAAAGGATGTTATGTTATGGAAACTCCTCATACCACTTCTCCCCTCCAGTGGTCTGAGTTGCGCGGCGCTTTCCCGCCTGTCCGGTAGGGCGGCGCCGCGCAGAAAGCCGCGGTCCCTTTGCGGAAGGTGCCGCTCTTGGCTTCGGCGGCGCCGCTGTCGCTTGGAGGCGGTACTTCCTCCGGGATTTGCCGCGGGTTAGTGGCAAGTTCCTCTACAGTTGTTTAGGCTGTGACTGTGGCCCATTTTGCGGTGTGCGGCCAGCGATGGAGCGCTCTGGGGCCAGCGAAGGTGGGTTTCATGAGGCGAGTCCGGGCGTGGTGGGCCGTGTCGGGGGCGCAGGGGCGCAGCACTAACTAGGCCTCCTCTCTTTTCCTCTTGCTCCAGCGACAGGCTCAGATGCGTCGGGACCGGACCCGCAGCTTGCGGTCACCATGGGCTTTACGGGGTTCGGTGAGTGACTGTTCCAGGCAGAGCTCCTTTTCCTTTTGCAGAGGTTTGAAGAACGGCAGAGTGGGAGGGGAGATCGAGCTGTCAACTCGGAATTCCTGTAGCCCGGGTGCATACCTTGCAGTTTGTCAATGCTCTTCTCCCATTTGTCTTCTATTCTGCGTATCCGTTGGAACCAACTCAGAAGACAGTTATGAGAGTCCTGGAGAGAGAGGAAGGGAAAAGATGTTTCTAATTTTAAGTCACCAATAATGCTAAAATGAACATTTTTTGTAAATAATAGCATTTGTACGAGGATTTTTAAAAATAGGTAATTCTGTAGGGTAGATTTCTAAAAGAGAGCCTAGTTTATACAGAAGTATAAATATTTAGAAAGCTGAAAAATTAGGTATGTGCCTTATAAAGCTTCTTGCTGCTTATTGCCGTAATACCCATCAAAAAGCTTGTTTTCAGGTTATACCAAAGTTAACAGAATTTAAGAATGCCATTTTTACCATATCCCTACCAACACAGAATAGGTATTGTTTAAAAGAAAATTATTTAAAAAATGAAAACAAAAGTTTACTAGACTGATACATGAAAAATGTTTTCTCTTTATTTTGCATTTTAAAATTGTAAACGCTGTTCATCCAAACATTGGGATTCTAACTTCCCTGAACCTTTCCTCAGGGTGGTCTTGTTCTCTTTTGACCAGGCTGTATTAATTCTATGATAATGACTAAATAATAGACTTACACATATTGACCTTGGGTTGTGTTCGCACCTACTAGTTCTGTAGTTTTTCTATTCTTTTTTTTGTTTTTGGAGACTGAGTCTGGCTCAGTCGCCCAGGGTGGAGTGCAGTGGGGTGATCTCGGCTCACTGCAAGCTCCGCCTCCTGGGTTCAGGCCATTCTCCTGCCTCAGCTGGGACCACAGGCACCCACCACTAATTTTTTTGTATTTTTGGTAGAGACGGGGTTTCACCGTTTTTGCCAGGATGGTCTTGATCTGACCTCGTGATCCACCCGCCTCGGCCTCCCAAAGTGCTGGGATTACAGGTGTGAGCCACCGTGCCTGGCCTTTTCTATTCTTTTTTTATTTTTTGAGATGGCGTCTTGGTCTGTCACCCAGGCTGCAGTGTACTAGTGCGATCTTGGCTCACTGCAGCCTCCACCTCCCAGGCTGAAGCCATCCTCCCACCTTGGTCTCCTGAGTAACTGGCATCACAGATGTGTGCCACCATACCTGGCTAATTTTTTATACTTTTGGTGGAGACGAGGTTTCACCATGTTGCCCAGGCTGATCGATCTTTCTAGCTCAAGCGATCCGCCCACTTGAGCCTCTCAAAGTGATTACAGGCATGAGCCACCCCACCCGGTATAAATCCTTCATTTTAGTACTTCATTCCTTTACTCGGAAGTGAGGAAAGTGTCCACATGTTTGTGCCACATAGGGGAAAATTAGTTACTGGGGGAGGAGGAGAATGTTTCCATGCTCGTACAGTTCCTTGTTATAGGGCTGAGATTTCTGTTTTCCTCTTAGCTCCTTAAAGTACCTGCATTACTTCTCATGTTGCCCCTTTCATCTTCAAGAAAACTGCAATGCCTCAAATCCTTCTCAAACAGTGGATCTCTCTGACTTCTTCTGCCATAGCTGTTCTGCATCTTTGCCTTTAAGGGCCAACTAGGATAGTCTCCCTATTTAAAAGTCCATAACCTTAATTACATCTGCAAAGGGTAACTTTTGGGACATTCTCCATTCTGCCTCCTGTGTTAGTGTTGTTGTTTCTTAGGGTAGGGATCTAGGTAAATTAGAGGAGGATGGGAAAGTTGACTGGTTAATAGTACTTAGTGAAGGGATTGTCATCAAAAGTTATCTGTGACTCAAGCTCTTTCTGTGATATTTTATGGTTATATTGGAGCTATGTTATAAACTAGACAAACTAAGTGTTTATTGATCAGTATTGATCACCTGAAGTTTGGCCAACTTATTGCAAGGCAATCACAGTCTGCCATTTGTTCATGTTTTAGGTAAAAAAGCTCGCACATTTGACTTGGAAGCAATGTTTGAACAAACTCGAAGAACAGCTGTGGAAAGAAGTCGCAAAACACTGGGTAAGAAGTTCAGATATTTGTCCTTTTATTGGTTTAAGTACTATGTATACCTCATGCAAGTGTATTAAAAAAGAAAAAAGAATGTGACTGGGCGCGGTGGCTCACACACGTAATCCCAACACTTAGGGAGGCCGAGGTGGGCGGATCACCTGAGGTCAGAAGTTTGAGAGCAGCCTGGCCAACATAGTGAAACCCCATCTCTACAAAAATACAATAATTAGCTGGGCATGGTGCTGGGGCCTGTAATCTGAGCTACTCATGAGGTTGAGGCAGTTGCTTTGCTTGAAGTCGGGAGGTGGAGGTTGCAGTGAGCTGAGATCCTGCCACTGCACTCCAGCCTGGGGTATAAGAGTGAAATTCCATCTCAGAGAGAAAAAAAAAAGTGTTGTTATGCTACTTGTCATTGTTGGTTTTTTTGTTGTTGTTGAGATGGAGTCTCTCCCTGTTGCCCAGGCTGGAGTGCATTGGCGGGATCTTGGCTCACTGCAGCCTCCACCTCCTGGGTTCAAGCGATTCTCCTGCCTCTGCTTCCTGAGTAGCTGGGACTACAGTCACATGCCACCACGCCTGGCTAATTTTTTGTATTTTTAGTAGAGACAGGGTTTCACTGTGTTGGCCAGGCTGATTTCGAACTCCTGACTTGTGATCCACCTGCCTCGGCCTCCCAAAGTGCTGGGATTACAGGCGGAGTCACTGCACCCCTGCCTTTTTTTTTTTTGTTTGTTTTTGGAGATGGAGTCTCGCTGTATCACGGGGTGGAGTGCAGGGGTGCGATCTCAGCTCACTGCAACTTCCACCTCCCCGATTCAAACAATTTTCCTGCCTCAGCCTCCTGAGTAGCTGGGGCTACGGGTGTGTGCCACCAAGGCCAGCTAATTTTTGTATTTTTAGTAGAAATGGGGTTTCACCATGTTGGCCAGGATGGTCTCATCTCCTGACCTCGTGATCTGCCTGCCTCGCAAAGTGCTGGGATTACAGGTGTGAGCCACTGCACCCGGCCCAATTTATCATTTTAAAACCAACAATGGGCTGGGTGTAGTGGCTAACACCTGTAATTCCAGCACTTTGGGAGGCTGAGGCAGGCGAATCACCTAAGGTCAGGAGTTCAAGACTAGCCTGGCCAACATGGTGAAACCCCGTCTCTACTGAAAATAGAAAAATTAGCCAAGTGTGGTGGTGGGCACCTGTAATCCCAGCTTCTAGGGAGGCTGAGGCAGGAGAATTGCTTGAACCTAGGAGGCGGAGGTTGTGGTGAGCTGAGATCGCACTATTGCACTCCAGCCTGGGCGGCAAGAGCAAAACTCCATCTCAAAATAAAATAAAATAAGATAAGATAAGATAAAATAAGATACAATAAAAAAGTAAGCCACAAGAGCAAAACTCCATCTCAAAATAAAATAAGATAAAATAAAATATATAATAAAATATAAAATAAAATAACTAAAATAAATAAAGTATTGTACAGGAGCAATATCCAGTATTTGGCAGTGTGCGGCAGCGTGCCTGACAAAAAGTATTTTCAGTCTTTGGAAGAAAACTTTTTTTGTGGTGAAAAGAAAGCTATCTACAT
>NW_016815484.1:129342-135285 GCF_001698545.2 Rhinopithecus bieti
GATGGAGTCTCACTCTGTCACCCAGACTGGAGTGCAGTGGTGCGATCTCGGCTCACTGCAAGCTCTGCCTCCCGGGTTCAAGCCATTCTCCTGCCTCAGCATCCTGAGTAGCTGGGACTACAGGCGCCCACCACCATGCCCGGCTAATTTTTTTTTATTTTTTTTATTTTTTGTAGAGACGGGGTTTCACCCTGTTAGCCAGGATGGTCTCGATCTCCTGCCCTCGTGATTTGCCCGCCTCAGCCTCCCAAAGTGCTGGGATTACAGGCATGAGCCACTGCGCCCGGCCAAATATATTTAATATTATACCGCAATATCATCACATCAAAAAACAATTTTAATATCCTCAAACGATAGACAAAGACATGCTATCTGAGGCATTTACAAATGTTTTAAACAATTTAGTGAATGTTTGTACTATCACAGTGTAGGTACCTTGTATTTACCATTTTAAGCGTATAATACTACATGTTTTGAACAGAATTGTCTTATTTGGCTATGTAAGCTTTTTGTTTTTATTTACTTACTTATTTTTTTAGGTCGCCCAGGCTGGAGGGCAATGGTGCAATCTAGGCTCACTGCAACCTCTGCCTCCTGGTACAAGCAATTCTCCTGCCTCAGCCTCCCCAGTAGCTGGGATTATAGGCAAGTGCCACCACCACCCTGCTAATTTTTGCATTTTTAGTAGAAACAGGGTATCACCATGTCGGCCAGGCTGGTCTCGAACTCCTAAAGTCAAGTGATCTGCCTGCTTCAACCTCCCAAAGTGAAGCTTTTATTTTAATCTTTTATTTTCAATTTTGTGGGTCCATAGATGTATATATTTATGGGTATGTAAGTTTTATAGTCCCTAGTACTTTGCTTTGTAAAATAGGTTCTCAGTAATATTTTGAGAAGATTGAATTGAATTTAGACCTGTAATACTGTCTTGTTAAAAAATGAAATCTTGCTGCTTTGGATAATATTTTATTTTATTTTATTTTATTTATTTATTTATTTTTTTGAGACGGAGTCTTGCTCTGTCGCCCGGGCTGGAGTGCAGTGGCCGGATCTCAGCTCACTGCAAGCTCCGCCTCCCGGGTTCACGCCATTCTCCTGCCTCAGCCTCCCGAGTAGCTGGGACTAGAGGCGCCCGCCAGGTTGCCCGGCTAGTTTTTTGTATTTTTAGTAGAGACGGGGTTTCACCATGTTAGCCAGGATGGTCTTGATCTCCTGACCTCGTGATCCGCCCGTCTCGGCCTCCCAAAGTGCTGGGATTACAGGCTTGAGCCACCGCGCCCGGCCTTGGAGAATATTTTAAAATGGCATAATCTGGGCTGGGCATAGTGGCTTCATGCCTGTAATCCCAGCACTTTGGGAGCCTGAGGTGAGTGGATCACCTGAGATCAGGAGTTTGAGATCAGCCTGGCCAACGTGATGAAACCCTGCCTCTACTAAAAACGTAAAAATTAGTCGGGTGTGGTGGCGGGCGTCTGTAGTCCCAGCTACTCGGGGGGCTGAGGCAGAAGAATCGCTTGAACCTGGGAGGCGGAGGTTGCAGTGAGCCTAGATCGTGCCATTGCACTCCAGCCTGGGTGACGACGGCAAGACTCCGTCTTAAAAAAAACAGGCACAATCTGTTGGAAAGAGCTTGGGATTTGGAATTGGGGGACCTAGGTTTGAGGCCCAGCCCCACAATCTACTAGATGAGTAACATTGGGTGGGTTTTTCCAATTTCTGATCCTTCATAACCCTGTTGTATGTGTATCATCTACCTTGGAAGTTTCTTGAAGAGGTTAAGATGTTGGGTACAGTAGCTTATAAACAACAAAGTACTTTATTAAATTCCTGTAATTTTTCTTAATAAAGCATGTATACATTTTACCTAAGAGGAACTTGGTGAGTTAATGAATTTTAAATTTTGAAAATTGTCTCAAGACTATGGTCTCCTTTGATTTTGTGGATAAATTATTGAACTTTCTTGATTTAGTATTACATCCTTGGATGGCAATTTATACCTCCGATCTAAATATATGAATCTAAATTGATGATCTCTTTGAAAGATCTACTTAGCTTTAGCAGTAGAAAATACCATTGGGATAATTTATGGAAGTAGTATTCATCATTATATGGGAAGTTATTCATAAGAGTTGTTTCTTTTCGTGTTCTTCTAGACTTGGCAATTAGATTACATTTAGACTGTGGAATTAAAAATGATTCCCTGTGAGCTGTCCTAGCAAATGATGAAATTGAAGAGAGGGGTTGCAGGAACCCTAGTTTCCTACCATAAGACAGTTTGACTTACTTTTCTTTAAAAGTTGGAAATTCTCATATGGGCATTATTTATCTCATGCTTGGTATTGGAGTCTTTCCCTGGGTATTGATAGTACGCTTGAGGAAGCTAAGACTTTGACCTTTTTAATAGCAAGTTTTTCTGTATATGGGGTTATGAGCCGTCTTGATTGCTAAGTGCACTAGTGGAAAGGATGAATTACTATAAAACCCCAATAAAATACGTGCTGTGAAGGGTCTGGAAATNTATAAAATAAAATAACTAAAATAAATAAAGTATTGTACAGGAGCAATATCCAGTATTTGGCAGTGTGCGGCAGCGTGCCTGACAAAAAGTATTTTCAGTCTTTGGAAGAAAACTTTTTTTGTGGTGAAAAGAAAGCTATCTACATGTACTATTTTTTGAAAAAACTCTTCATTATTTGTTTTATTTGAGATGGAATCCTGCTCTGTTGCCCAGGCTGGAGTGCAATGGCACGATCTCGGCTCACTGCGACCTCTGACTCTTGGGTTCAAGTGATTCTCTTGCCTCAGCCTCCTGAGTAGCTGGGATTACAGGTGACCATCACCGCGCCTAGCTAAGTTTTTTGTATTTTTAGTGCAGATGGGATTTTGCCTTGTTGGCCGGGCTGGTCTCGAACTTGTGACCTCAAGTGATCCGCCCAGCTCGACCTCCGAAAGTGCCGGGATTACAGGCATGAACCACTGTGCCAGGCCAAAACCCATTATTATTGTTATTGTTACTATTATTATTTTGAGACAGAGTCTCTCTCTGTTGCCCTGGCTGGAGTGCAGTGGTGCGATTTTGGCTCACTGCAAGCTCTGCCTTCTGGGTTCACGCCATTCTCCTGCCTCAGCCTCTAGAGTAGCTGGAACTACAGGTGCCCACCAACACCTCTGGCTAATTTCGTTTTTGTATTTTTAGTAGAGATGGAGTTTCACTGTGTTAGCCAGGATGGTCTCGATCTCATGACCTTGTGATCCATACGCCTCAGCCTTCCAAAGTGTTGGGATTACAGGTGTGAGCTGCTGTGCCCAGAAAAACCCTTATTATGTGAAATTTCAAACACGGAAGTATAGTCATGAACTACCATGTACCTGTCAATCAGATTTAACTACTGTAACAGTTCATGGCTAATGTTACTTCTGTTTCCCCTTTCAGATGATTTTGAAGCAAATCTTGGACATCATTTTACTCATGAATATTTTTGTGGCTGGGCGCAGTGGCTCAAGTCTGTAATCCCAGCACTTTGGGAGGCCGAGACGGGCGGATCACAAGGTCAGGAGATCGAGACCATCCTGGCTAACACGGTGAAACCCCGTCTCTACTAAAAAACATACAAAAAATTAGCTGGGCGTGGTGGCGGGCGCCTGTAGTCCCAGCTACTCGGGAGGCTGAGACAGGAGAATGGCGTAAGCCCGGGAGGCGGAACTTGCAGTTAGCTGGGATCCGGTCACTGTACTCCAGCCTGGGCGACAGAGCAAGACTCCGTCTCAAAAAAAAAAAAAAAAATTTTGTATGTATTTTGAAACGGTAAGAATTGTTTTAAAAAAAGCTTAACCAAGATACCTGTAAGAGATAGAAAAGACCAAGCTGTTTCCTACCCTCTCACACTCCTCTCAGTACTTTACTCCTTTTTTTTTTTGATTTGAGACAGGGTCTCACTGCTGTTGCTCAGGCTGATGTGCAGTGCGTGACCTTGGCTCATTGCAGACTCAACTTCCCGGGCTCAGGTAATCCTCCCACCTCAGCCTCCCAAATAGCTGGAACTGTAGGTTAGTGCTACCACACCCCACTAATTTTTTGTATTTTTAGTTGAGATAGATTTCACCATGTTGGCCGGGCACAGTGGCTCACGCCTGTAATCCCAGCACTTTGGGAGGCTGAGGCAGGTGGATCACGAGGTCAGGAGAGTGAGACCATCCTGGCTAACATGGTAAAACCCCTTCTCTACTAAAATACAGAAAAAAAAAAATTAACTGAAGCAGGAGAATGGCATGAACCTGTGAGGTGGAGCTTGTAGTGAGCCGAGATTGCCCCTCTGCACTCCAGCCTGGGTGACAGAGCGAAACTCTGTCTCAAAAAAAGAAAGAAAAAAAGATTTCACCATGTTGTCCAGGCAAGTCTTGAATTCCTGGGCTCGAGTGATCCACCTGTCTTGGCCTCCCAAAGTGCTAGGATTACAGGTGTGAACCAGTACTTTATTTCTGACACCAGATATATAGGAGTTTTCCCTGACACATCAACCAGTTTTCCAACTGGGTATTCGGTAACTCACTTTAATTCTGACACTGTCTGCCTGGAGACTACCACAAGACTGCCTTCACTCAGACACTAATCTCAAGTCACAGGTTGTGACCAGTGCTTCTGATCTGCTGTCTGTAAATCAGGGATCCCATGACCCCTCTTTTTGGTTTGATAATTAGCTAGGACGGCTCACAGGGAAACACTTTACTTAGTTTTAACAGTTTATTATAAAGGATGTTATAAAGGATACAGATGAACAGCCAGATGAAGTAATGCATTGGGCAAGGTATGAAGTGGGAGAGGTGCAGAGCTTCTGTGGCCTCTCTGGGTGCACCAACTCCCCAGCATCCCCCTGTGTTCAGCTGCCCTGAAGTTAATCACATCTAGTGGTTCAAGAGTGTCTAGGCTGGGCGCAGTGGCTCACATCTATAATCCCAGCACTTTGGGGGCCAAGGTAGGAGGATGACTTGAGCTCAGGAGTTTGAGACAAACCTGGGCTAACACAGTGAGATCCTGTTCAAGAAAGTTTTAAAAAATTAGCTGGACATGGTGGTGCACACCTATAGTCCCAGCTACTTGGGAGGCTGAGGTGAGAGGGTCACTTGAGCCCAGAGGTTGAGGCTGCAGTGAGCTATGATCATGCCACTGCATCACAGCCTGAGTAAAAAAGTGAGAGCCTGTCTCAAAAGAAAAACAAAAATTTTTTCTTTTTTTTGAGACAGAGTCTCGCTCTGTCGCCCAGGTTGGAGTGCAGTGGTGCGATCTCCACTCACTGTAAGCTCCGCCGCCTCCTGGGTTCACACCATTCTCCTGCCTCAGCCTCCCTAGAAGCTGGGACTACAGGCGCCCGCCACCACGCCCGGCTAATTTTGTTGTTGTATTTTTAGTAGAGATGGGGTTTCACCATGTTCACCAAGATGGTCTCGATCTCCTGACCTCGTGATCCGCCCGCCTCGGCCAAAAATTTTTCTATAGATCTTAATTTCCAGATTCCCCAGAGATTGGTGGGTGGGGATGAAAGTTCCAGTTATCTAACCCGTCAGTTTTTTTAGTGAGCAGCAGTCCCATCCTGAGGCCTAGGGGTCCCACACTAAGTCACTTCAATAGCATAAACTTAGGTGGGATTCAAAGGGGCTTCTAGTGAATAACAAAAGAGAGCTCCTATCACTCAGGAAATTCCAAGGGTTTCAGAAGCTCTGTGGCAGGAACCTGAAACAAAGACCAAATATATTTCTTTTTTTTTTTTTTTTTGAGATGGAGTCTCACTCTGTCACCCAGACTGGAGTGCAGTGGTGCGATCTCGGCTCACTGCAAGCTCTGCCTCCCGGGTTCAAGCCATTCTCCTGCCTCAGCATCCTGAGTAGCTGGGACTACAGGCGCCCACCACCATGCCCGGCTAATTTTTTTTTATTTTTTTTATTTTT